>NW_026988824.1:0-99891 GCF_030222135.1 Aotus nancymaae | reverse complement strand
GTAAGCACAGGAAATATCTGCTCTAAATCCAAAACGCAGCTATCTAACAGAACGGTTGTCAATGTGTGCACTCAACTCCAGAGTTAAACCCGTGTGTGGATTCAGCAGTCTGCAAACACTTTCTCTGCAGAGTCCCAAAACAGGCGTTTTTCAGCCCATTACCGGCATATGGAAGAAACAGCAGTAAGCACAGGGAAATATCTGCTTCTAAATCCAAAACGCAGCTATCTAACAGAACGGTTGTCAATGTGTGCACTCAACTTCCAGAGTTAAACCCGTGTGTGGATTCAGCAGTCTGCAAACACTTTCTCTGCAGAGTCCCAAAACAGGCGTTTTCAGCCCATTACCGGCATATGGAAGAAACAGCAGTAAGCACAGGGAAATATCTGCTTTTAAATCCAAAACGCAGCTATCTAACAGAACGGTTGTCAATGTGTGCACTCAACTTCCAGAGTTAAACCCGTGTGTGGATTCAGCAGTCTGCAAACACTTTCTCTGCAGAGTCCCAAAACAGGCGTTTTCAGCCCTTTACCGGCATATGGAAGAAACAGCAGTAAGCACAGGGAAATATCTGCTTCTAAATCCAAAACGCAGCTATCTAACAGAACGGTTGTCAATGTGTGCACTCAACTTCCAGAGTTAAACCAGTGTGTGGATTCAGCAGTCTGCAAACACTTTCTCTGCAGAGTCCCAAAACAGGCGTTTTCAGCCCTTTACCGGCATATGGAAGAAACAGCAGTAAGCACAGGGAAATATCTGCTTCTAAATCCAAAACGCAGCTATCTAACAGAACGGTTGTCAATGTGTGCACTCAACTTCCAGAGTTAAACCCGTGTGTGGATTCAGCAGTCTGCAGACACTTTCTCTGCAGAGTCCCAAAACAGGCGTTTTCAGCCCATTACCGGCATATGGAAGAAACAGCAGTAAGCACAGGGAAATATCTGCTTCTAAATCCAAAACGCAGCTATCTAACAGAACGGTTGTCAATGTGTGCACTCAACTTCCAGAGTTAAACCCGTGTGTGGATTCAGCAGTCTGCAAACACTTTCTCTGCAGAGTCCCAAAACAGGCGTTTTCAGCCCATTACCGGCATATGGAAGAAACAGCAGTAAGCCCAGGGAAATATCTGCTTCTAAATCCAAAACGCAGCTATCTAACAGAACGGTTGTCAATGTGTGCACTCAACTTCCAGAGTTAAACCCGTGTGTGGATTCAGCAGTCTGCAAACACTTTCTCTGCAGAGTCCCAAAACAGGCGTTTTCAGCCCATTACCGGCATATGGAAGAAACAGCAGTAAGCACAGGGAAATATCTGCTTCTAAATCCAAAACGCAGCTATCTAACAGAACGGTTGTCAATGTGTGCACTCAACTTCCAGAGTTAAACCAGTGTGTGGATTCCGCAGTCTGCAAACCCTTTCTCTGCAGAGTCCCAAAACAGGCATTTTGAGCCCTTTACCGGCATATGGAAGAAACAGCAGTAAGCACAGGGAAATATCTGCTTCTAAATCCAAAACGCAGCTATCTAACAGAACGGTTGTCAATGTGTGCACTCAACTTCCAGAGTTAAACCCGTGTGTGGATTCAGCAGTCTGCAAACACTTTCTCTGCAGAGTCCCAAAACAGGCGTTTTCAGCCCATTACCGGCATATGGAAGAAACAGCAGTAAGCACAGGGAAATATCTGCTTCTAAATCCAAAACGCAGCTATCTAACAGAACGGTTGTCAATGTGTGCACTCAACTTCCAGAGTTAAACCCGTGTGTGGATTCAGCAGTCTGCAAACACTTCCTCTGCAGAGTCCCAAAACAGGCGTTTTCTGCCCATTACCGGCATATGGAAGAAACGGCAGTAAGCACAGGGAAATATCTGCTTCTAAATCCAAAACGCAGCTATCTAACAGAACGGTTGTCAATGTCTGCACTCAACTTCCAGAGTTAAACCCGTGTGTGGATTCAGCAGTCTGCAAACACTTTCTCTGCAGAGTCCCAAAACAGGCGTTTTCAGCCCATTACCGGCATATGGAAGAAACAGCAGTAAGCACAGGGAAATATCTGCTTCTAAATCCAAAACGCAGCTATCTAACAGAACGGTTGTCAATGTGTGCACTCAACTTCCAGAGTTAAACCCGTGTGTGGATTCAGCAGTCTGCAAACACTTTCTCTGCAGAGTCCCAAAACAGGCGTTTTCAGCCCATTACCGGCATATGGAAGAAACAGCAGTAAGCACAGGGAAATATCTGCTTCTAAATCCAAAACGCAGCTATCTAACAGAACGGTTGTCAATGTGTGCACTCAACTTCCAGAGTTAAACCCGTGTGTGGATTCAGCAGTCTGCAAACACTTTCTCTGCAGAGTCCCAAAACAGGCGTTTTCAGCCCATTACCGGCATATGGAAGAAACAGCAGTAAGCACAGGGAAATATCTGCTTCTAAATCCAAAACGCAGCTATCTAACAGAACGGTTGTCAATGTGTGCACTCAACTTCCAGAGTTAAACCCGTGTGTGGATTCAGCAGTCTGCAAACACTTTCTCTGCAGAGTCCCAAACAGGCGTTTTCAGCCCATTACCGGCATATGGAAGAAACAGCAGTAAGCACAGGGAAATATCTGCTTCTAAATCCAAAACGCAGCTATCTAACAGAACGGTTGTCAATGTGTGCACTCAACTTCCAGAGTTAAACCCGTGTGTGGATTCAGCAGTCTGCAAACACTTTCTCTGCAGAGTCCCAAAACAGGCGTTTTCAGCCCATTACCGGCTTATGGAAGAAACAGCAGTAAGCACAGGGAAATATCTGCTTCTAAATCCAAAATGCAGCTCTCTAACAGAACGGTTGTCAATGTGTGCACTCAACTTCCAGAGTTAAACCGGTGTGTGGATTCAGCAGTCTGCAAACACTTTCTCTGCAGAGTCCCAAAACAGACGTTTTCAGCCCATTACCGGCATATGGAAGAAACAGCAGTAAGCACAGGGAAATATCTGCTTCTAAATCCAAAACGCAGCTATCTAACAGAACGGTTGTCAATGTGTGCACTCAACTTCCAGAGTTAAACCAGTGTGTGGATTCAGCAGTCTGCAAACCCTTTCTCTGCAGAGTCCCAAAACAGGCGTTTTCAGCCCTTTACCGGCATATGGAAGAAACAGCAGTAAGCACAGGGAAATATCTGCTTCTAAATCCAAAACGCAGCTATCTAACAGAACGGTTGTCAATGTGTGCACTCAACTTCCAGAGTTAAACCCGTGTGTGGATTCAGCAGTCTGCAAACACTTTCTCTGCAGAGTCGCAAAACAGGCGTTTTCAGCCCATTACCGGCATATGGAAGAAACAGCAGTAAGCACAGGGAAATATCTGCTTCTAAATCCAAAACGCAGCTATCTAACAGAACGGTTGTCAATGTGTGCACTCAACTTCCAGAGTTAAACCCGTGTGTGGATTCAGCAGTCTGCAAACACTTCCTCTGCAGAGTCCCAAAACAGGCGTTTTCAGCCCATTACTGGCATATGGAAGAAACGGCAGTAAGCACAGGGAAATATCTGCTTCTAAATCCAAAACGCAGCTATCTAACAGAACGGTTGTCAATGTGTGCACTCAACTTCCAGAGTTAAACCCGTGTGTGGATTCAGCAGTCTGCAAACACTTTCTCTGCAGAGTCCCAAAACAGGCGTTTTCAGCCCATTACCGGCATATGGAAGAAACAGCAGTAAGCACAGGGAAATATCTGCTTTTAAATCCAAAACGCAGCTATCTAACAGAACGGTTGTCAATGTGTGCACTCAACTTCCAGAGTTAAACCCGTGTGTGGATTCAGCAGTCTGCAAACACTTTCTCTGCAGAGTCCCAAAACAGGCGTTTTCAGCCCTTTACCGGCATATGGAAGAAACAGCAGTAAGCACAGGGAAATATCTGCTTCTAAATCCAAAACGCAGCTATCTAACAGAACGGTTGTCAATGTGTGCACTCAACTTCCAGAGTTAAACCAGTGTGTGGATTCAGCAGTCTGCAAACACTTTCTCTGCAGAGTCCCAAAACAGGCGTTTTCAGCCCTTTACCGGCATATGGAAGAAACAGCAGTAAGCACAGGGAAATATCTGCTTCTAAATCCAAAACGCAGCTATCTAACAGAACGGTTGTCAATGTGTGCACTCAACTTCCAGAGTTAAACCCGTGTGTGGATTCAGCAGTCTGCAGACACTTTCTCTGCAGAGTCCCAAAACAGGCGTTTTCAGCCCATTACCGGCATATGGAAGAAACAGCAGTAAGCACAGGGAAATATCTGCTTCTAAATCCAAAACGCAGCTATCTAACAGAACGGTTGTCAATGTGTGCACTCAACTTCCAGAGTTAAACCCGTGTGTGGATTCAGCAGTCTGCAAACACTTTCTCTGCAGAGTCCCAAAACAGGCGTTTTCAGCCCATTACCGGCATATGGAAGAAACAGCAGTAAGCCCAGGGAAATATCTGCTTCTAAATCCAAAACGCAGCTATCTAACAGAACGGTTGTCAATGTGTGCACTCAACTTCCAGAGTTAAACCCGTGTGTGGATTCAGCAGTCTGCAAACACTTTCTCTGCAGAGTCCCAAAACAGGCGTTTTCAGCCCATTACCGGCATATGGAAGAAACAGCAGTAAGCACAGGGAAATATCTGCTTCTAAATCCAAAACGCAGCTATCTAACAGAACGGTTGTCAATGTGTGCACTCAACTTCCAGAGTTAAACCAGTGTGTGGATTCCGCAGTCTGCAAACCCTTTCTCTGCAGAGTCCCAAAACAGGCATTTTGAGCCCTTTACCGGCATATGGAAGAAACAGCAGTAAGCACAGGGAAATATCTGCTTCTAAATCCAAAACGCAGCTATCTAACAGAACGGTTGTCAATGTGTGCACTCAACTTCCAGAGTTAAACCCGTGTGTGGATTCAGCAGTCTGCAAACACTTTCTCTGCAGAGTCCCAAAACAGGCGTTTTCAGCCCATTACCGGCATATGGAAGAAACAGCAGTAAGCACAGGGAAATATCTGCTTCTAAATCCAAAACGCAGCTATCTAACAGAACGGTTGTCAATGTGTGCACTCAACTTCCAGAGTTAAACCCGTGTGTGGATTCAGCAGTCTGCAAACACTTCCTCTGCAGAGTCCCAAAACAGGCGTTTTCTGCCCATTACCGGCATATGGAAGAAACGGCAGTAAGCACAGGGAAATATCTGCTTCTAAATCCAAAACGCAGCTATCTAACAGAACGGTTGTCAATGTCTGCACTCAACTTCCAGAGTTAAACCCGTGTGTGGATTCAGCAGTCTGCAAACACTTTCTCTGCAGAGTCCCAAAACAGGCGTTTTCAGCCCATTACCGGCATATGGAAGAAACAGCAGTAAGCACAGGGAAATATCTGCTTCTAAATCCAAAACGCAGCTATCTAACAGAACGGTTGTCAATGTGTGCACTCAACTTCCAGAGTTAAACCCGTGTGTGGATTCAGCAGTCTGCAAACACTTTCTCTGCAGAGTCCCAAAACAGGCGTTTTCAGCCCATTACCGGCATATGGAAGAAACAGCAGTAAGCACAGGGAAATATCTGCTTCTAAATCCAAAACGCAGCTATCTAACAGAACGGTTGTCAATGTGTGCACTCAACTTCCAGAGTTAAACCCGTGTGTGGATTCAGCAGTCTGCAAACACTTTCTCTGCAGAGTCCCAAAACAGGCGTTTTCAGCCCATTACCGGCATATGGAAGAAACAGCAGTAAGCACAGGGAAATATCTGCTTCTAAATCCAAAACGCAGCTATCTAACAGAACGGTTGTCAATGTGTGCACTCAACTTCCAGAGTTAAACCCGTGTGTGGATTCAGCAGTCTGCAAACACTTTCTCTGCAGAGTCCCAAACAGGCGTTTTCAGCCCATTACCGGCATATGGAAGAAACAGCAGTAAGCACAGGGAAATATCTGCTTCTAAATCCAAAACGCAGCTATCTAACAGAACGGTTGTCAATGTGTGCACTCAACTTCCAGAGTTAAACCCGTGTGTGGATTCAGCAGTCTGCAAACACTTTCTCTGCAGAGTCCCAAAACAGGCGTTTTCAGCCCATTACCGGCTTATGGAAGAAACAGCAGTAAGCACAGGGAAATATCTGCTTCTAAATCCAAAATGCAGCTCTCTAACAGAACGGTTGTCAATGTGTGCACTCAACTTCCAGAGTTAAACCGGTGTGTGGATTCAGCAGTCTGCAAACACTTTCTCTGCAGAGTCCCAAAACAGACGTTTTCAGCCCATTACCGGCATATGGAAGAAACAGCAGTAAGCACAGGGAAATATCTGCTTCTAAATCCAAAACGCAGCTATCTAACAGAACGGTTGTCAATGTGTGCACTCAACTTCCAGAGTTAAACCAGTGTGTGGATTCAGCAGTCTGCAAACCCTTTCTCTGCAGAGTCCCAAAACAGGCGTTTTCAGCCCTTTACCGGCATATGGAAGAAACAGCAGTAAGCACAGGGAAATATCTGCTTCTAAATCCAAAACGCAGCTATCTAACAGAACGGTTGTCAATGTGTGCACTCAACTTCCAGAGTTAAACCCGTGTGTGGATTCAGCAGTCTGCAAACACTTTCTCTGCAGAGTCGCAAAACAGGCGTTTTCAGCCCATTACCGGCATATGGAAGAAACAGCAGTAAGCACAGGGAAATATCTGCTTCTAAATCCAAAACGCAGCTATCTAACAGAACGGTTGTCAATGTGTGCACTCAACTTCCAGAGTTAAACCCGTGTGTGGATTCAGCAGTCTGCAAACACTTCCTCTGCAGAGTCCCAAAACAGGCGTTTTCAGCCCATTACTGGCATATGGAAGAAACGGCAGTAAGCACAGGGAAATATCTGCTTCTAAATCCAAAACGCAGCTATCTAACAGAACGGTTGTCAATGTGTGCACTCAACTTCCAGAGTTAAACCCGTGTGTGGATTCAGCAGTCTGCAAACACTTTCTCTGCAGAGTCCCAAAACAGGCGTTTTCAGCCCATTACCGGCATATGGAAGAAACAGCAGTAAGCACAGGGAAATATCTGCTTCTAAATCCAAAACGCAGCTATCTAACAGAACGGTTGTCAATGTGTGCACTCAACTTCCAGAGTTAAACCAGTGTGTGGATTCAGCAGTCTGCAAACCCTTTCTCTGCAGAGTCCCAAAACAGGCGTTTTCAGCCCTTTACCGGCATATGGAAGAAACAGCAGTAAGCACAGGGAAATATCTGCTTCTAAATCCAAAACGCAGCTATCTAACAGAACGGTTGTCAATGTGTGCACTCAACTTCCAGAGTTAAACCCGTGTGTGGATTCAGCAGTCTGCAAACACTTTCTCTGCAGAGTCCCAAAACAGGCGTTTTCAGGCCATTACCGGCATATGGAAGAAACAGCAGTAAGCACAGGGAAATATCTGCTTCTAAATCCAAAACGCAGCTATCTAACAGAACGGTTGTCAATGTGTGCACTCAACTTCCAGAGTTAAACCCGTGTGTGGATTCAGCAGTCTGCAAACACTTTCTCTGCAGAGTCCCAAACAGGCGTTTTCAGCCCATTACCGGCATATGGAAGAAACAGCAGTAAGCACAGGGAAATATCTGCTTCTAAATCCAAAACGCAGCTATCTAACAGAACGGTTGTCAATGTGTGCACTCAACTTCCAGAGTTAAACCCGTGTGTGGATTCAGCAGTCTGCAAACACTTTCTCTGCAGAGTCCCAAAACAGGCGTTTTCAGCCCATTACCGGCATATGGAAGAAACAGCAGTAAGCACAGGGAAATATACGCTTCTAAATCCAAAATGCAGCTCTCTAACAGAACGGTTGTCAATGTGTGCACTCAACTTCCAGAGTTAAACCGGTGTGTGGATTCAGCAGTCTGCAAACACTTTCTCTGCAGAGTCCCAAAACAGGCGTTTTCAGCCCATTACCGGCATATGGTAGAAACAGCAGTAAGCACAGGGAAATATCTGCTTCTAAATCCAAAACGCAGCTATCTAACAGAACGGTTGTCAATGTGTGCACTCAACTTCCAGAGGTAAACCGGTGTGTGTATTCAGCAGTCTGCAAACCCTTTCTCTGCAGAGTCCCAAAACAGGCGTTTTCAGCCCTTTACCGGCATATGGAAGAAACAGCAGTAAGCACAGGGAAATATCTGCTTCTAAATCCAAAACGCAGCTATCTAACAGAACGGTTGTCAATGTGTGCACTCAACTTCCAGAGTTAAACCCGTGTGTGGATTCAGCAGTCTGCAAACACTTTCTCTGCAGAGTCCCAAAACAGGCGTTTTCAGCCCATTACCGGCATATGGAAGAAACAGCAGTAAGCACAGGGAAATATCTGCTTCTAAATCCAAAACGCAGCTATCTAACAGAACGGTTGTCAATGTGTGCACTCAACTTCCAGAGTTAAACCCGTGTGTGGATTCAGCAGTCTGCAAACACTTCCTCTGCAGAGTCCCAAAACAGGCGTTTTCAGCCCATTACTGGCATATGGAAGAAACGGCAGTAAGCACAGGGAAATATCTGCTTCTAAATCCAAAACGCAGCTATCTAACAGAACGGTTGTCAATGTGTGCACTCAACTTCCAGAGTTAAACCCGTGTGTGGATTCAGCAGTCTGCAAACACTTTCTCTGCAGAGTCCCAAAACAGGCGTTTTCAGCCCATTACCGGCATATGGAAGAAACAGCAGTAAGCACAGGGAAATATCTGCTTCTAAATCCAAAACGCAGCTATCTAACAGAACGGTTGTCAATGTGTGCACTCAACTTCCAGAGTTAAACCAGTGTGTGGATTCAGCAGTCTGCAAACCCTTTCTCTGCAGAGTCCCAAAACAGACGTTTTCAGCCCTTTACCGGCATATGGAAGAAACAGCAGTAAGCACAGGGAAATATCTGCTTCTAAATCCAAAACGCAGCTATCTAACAGAACGGTTGTCAATGTGTGCACTCAACTTCCAGAGTTAAACCCGTGTGTGGATTCAGCAGTCTGCAAACACTTTCTCTGCAGAGTCCCAAAACAGGCGTTTTCAGGCCATTACCGGCATATGGAAGAAACAGCAGTAAGCACAGGGAAATATCTGCTTCTAAATCCAAAACGCAGCTATCTAACAGAACGGTTGTCAATGTGTGCACTCAACTTCCAGAGTTAAACCCGTGTGTGGATTCAGCAGTCTGCAAACACTTCCTCTGCAGAGTCCCAAAACAGTTGTTTTCTTCCCATTACCAGCATATGGAAGAAACGGCAGTAAGCACAGGGAAATATCTGCTTTTAAATCCAAAACGCAGCTATCTAACAGAACGGTTGTCAATATGTGCACTCAACTTCCAGAGTTAAACCCGTGTGTGGATTCAGCAGTCTGCAAACACTTTGTCTGCAGAGTCCCAAAACAGGCGTTTTCAGCCCTTTGCCGGCATATGGAAGAAACAGCAGTAAGCACAGGGAAATATCTGCTTCTAAATCCAAAACGCAGCTATCTAACAGAACGGTTGTCAATGTGTGCACTCAACTTCCAGAGTTAAACCCGTGTGTGGATTCAGCAGTCTGCAAACACTTTCTCTGCAGAGTCCCAAAACAGGCGTTTTCAGCCCATTACCGGCATATGGAAGAAACAGCAGTAAGCACAGGGAAATATCTGCTTCTAAATCCAAAACGCAGCTATCTAACAGAACGGTTGTCAATGTGTGCACTCAACTTCCAGAGTTAAACCGGTGTGTGGATTCAGCAGTCTGCAAACACTTTCTCTGCAGAGTCCCAAAACTGGCGTTTTCAGCCCATTACCGGCATATGGAAGAAACAGCAGTAAGCAAAGGGAAATATCTGCTTCTAAATCCAAAACGCAGCTATCTAACAGAACGGTTTTCAATGTGTGCACTCAACTTCCAGAGTTAAACCAGTGTGTGGATTCAGCAGTCTGCAAACCCTTTCTCTGCAGAGTCCCAAAACAGGCGTTTTCAGCCCTTTACCGGCATATGGAAGAAACAGCAGTAAGCACAGGGAAATATCTGCTTCTAAATCCAAAACGCAGCTATCTAACAGAACGGTTGTCAATGTGTGCACTCAACTTCCAGAGTTAAACCCGTGTGTGGATTCAGCAGTCTGCAAACACTTTCTCTGCAGAGTCCCAAAACAGGCGTTTTCAGCCCATTACCGGCATATGGAAGAAACAGCAGTAAGCACAGGGAAATATCTGCTTCTAAATCCAAAACGCAGCTATCTAACAGAACGGTTGTCAATGTGTGCACTCAACTTCCAGAGTTAAACCCGTGTGTGGATTCAGCAGTCTGCAAACACTTTCTCTGCAGAGTCCCAAATCAGGCGTTTTCAGCCCATTACCGGCATATGGAAGAAACAGCAGTAAGCACAGGGAAATATCTGCTTCTAAATCCAAAACGCAGCTATCTAACAGAACGGTTGTCAATGTGTGCACTCAACTTCCAGAGTTAAACCAGTGTGTGGATTCAGCAGTCTGCAAACCCTTTCTCTGCAGAGTCCCAAAACAGGCGTTTTCAGCCCTTTACCGGCATATGGAAGAAACAGCAGTAAGCACAGGGAAATATCTGCTTCTAAATCCAAAACGCAGCTATCTAACAGAACGGTTGTCAATGTGTGCACTCAACTTCCAGAGTTAAACCCGTGTGTGGATTCAGCAGTCTGCAAACACTTTCTCTGCAGAGTCCCAAAACAGGCGTTTTCAGCCCATTACCGGCATATGGAAGAAACAGCAGTAAGCACAGGGAAATATCTGCTTCTAAATCCAAAACGCAGCTATCTAACAGAACGGTTGTCAATGTGTGCACTCAACTTCCAGAGTTAAACCCGTGTGTGGATTCAGCAGTCTGCAAACACTTTCTCTGCAGAGTCCCAAATCAGGCGTTTTCAGCCCATTACCGGCATATGGAAGAAACAGCAGTAAGCACAGGGAAATATCTGCTTCTAAATCCAAAACGCAGCTATCTAACAGAACGGTTGTCAATGTGTGCACTCAACTTCCAGAGTTAAACCAGTGTGTGGATTCAGCAGTCTGCAAACCCTTTCTCTGCAGAGTCCCAAAACAGGCGTTTTCAGCCCTTTACCGGCATATGGAAGAAACAGCAGTAAGCACAGGGAAATATCTGCTTCTAAATCCAAAACGCAGCTATCTAACAGAACGGTTGTCAATGTGTGCACTCAACTTCCAGAGTTAAACCCGTGTGTGGATTCAGCAGTCTGCAAACACTTTCTCTGCAGAGTCCCAAAACAGGCGTTTTCAGCCCATTACCGGCATATGGAAGAAACAGCAGTAAGCACAGGGAAATATCTGCTTCTAAATCCAAAACGCAGCTATCTAACAGAACGGTTGTCAATGTGTGCACTCAACTTCCAGAGTTAAACCCGTGTGTGGATTCAGCAGTCTGCAAACACTTTCTCTGCAGAGTCCCAAAACAGGCGTTTTCAGCCCATTACCGGCATATGGAAGAAACAGCAGTAAGCACAGGGAAATATCTGCTTCTAAATCCAAAACGCAGCTATCTAACAGAATGGTTGTCAATGTGTGCACTCAACTTCCAGAGTTAAACCCGTGTGTGGATTCAGCAGTCTGCAAACACTTTCTCTGCAGAGTCCCAAAACAGGCGTTTTCAGCCCATTACCGGCATATGGAAGAAACAGCAGTAAGCACAGGGAAATATCTGCTTCTAAATCCAAAACGCAGCTATCTAACAGAACGGTTGTCAATGTGTGCACTCAACTTCCAGAGTTAAACCAGTGTGTGGATTCCGCAGTCTGCAAACCCTTTCTCTGCAGAGTCCCAAAACAGGCGTTTTCAGCCCTTTACCGGCATATGGAAGAAACAGCAGTAAGCACAGGGAAATATCTGCTTCTAAATCCAAAACGCAGCTATCTAACAGAACGGTTGTCAATGTGTGCACTCAACTTCCAGCGTTAAACCCGTGTGTGGATTCAGCAGTCTGCAAACACTTTCTCTGCAGAGTCCCAAAACAGGCGTTTTCAGCCCATTACCGGCATATGGAAGAAACAGCAGTAAGCACAGGGAAATATCTGCTTCTAAATCCAAAACGCAGCTATCTAACAGAACGGTTGTCAATGTGTGCACTCAACTTCCAGAGTTAAACCCGTGTGTGGATTCAGCAGTCTGCAAACACTTCCTCTGCAGAGTCCCAAAACAGGCGTTTTCTGCCCATTACCGGCATATGGAAGAAACGGCAGTAAGCACAGGGAAATATCTGCTTCTAAATCCAAAACGCAGCTATCTAACAGAACGGTTGTCAATGTGTGCACTCAACTTCCAGAGTTAAACCCGTGTGTGGATTCAGCAGTCTGCAAACACTTTCTCTGCAGAGTCCCAAAACAGGCGTTTTCAGCCCATTACCGGCATATGGAAGAAACAGCAGTAAGCACAGGGAAATATCTGCTTCTAAATCCAAAACGCAGCTATCTAACAGAACGGTTGTCAATGTGTGCACTCAACTTCCAGAGTTAAACCCGTGTGTGGATTCAGCAGTCTGCAAACACTTTCTCTGCAGAGTCCCAAAACAGGCGTTTTCAGCCCATTACCGGCATATGGAAGAAACAGCAGTAAGCACAGGGAAATATCTGCTTCTAAATCCAAAACGCAGCTATCTAACAGAACGGTTGTCAATGTGTGCACTCAACTTCCAGAGTTAAACCCGTGTGTGGATTCAGCAGTCTGCAAACACTTTCTCTGCAGAGTCCCAAAACAGGCGTTTTCAGCCCATTACCGGCATATGGAAGAAACAGCAGTAAACACAGGGAAATATCTGCTTCTAAATCCAAAACGCAGCTATCTAACAGAACGGTTGTCAATGTGTGCACTCAACTTCCAGAGTTAAACCAGTGTGTGGATTCAGCAGCCTGCAAACCCTTTCTCTGCAGAGTCCCAAAACAGGCCTTTTCAGCCCTTTACCGGCATATGGAAGAAACAGCAGTAAGCACAGGGAAATATCTGCTTCTAAATCCAAAACGCAGCTATCTAACAGAACGGTTGTCAATGTGTGCACTCAACTTCCAGAGTTAAACCCGTGTGTGGATTCAGCAGTCTGCAAACACTTCCTCTGCAGAGTCCCAAAACAGGCGTTTTCTGCCCATTACCGGCATATGGAAGAAACGGCAGTAAGCACAGGGAAATATCTGCTTCTAAATCCAAAACGCAGCTATCTAACAGAACGGTTGTCAATGTGTGCACTCAACTTCCAGAGTTAAACCAGTGTGTGGATTCAGCAGTCTGCAAACCCTTTCTCTGCAGAGTCCCAATACAGGCGTTTTCAGCCCTTTACCGGCATAAGGAAGAAACAGCAGTAAACACAGGGAAATATCTGCTTCTAAATCCAAAACGCAGCTATCTAACAGAACGGTTGTCAATGTGTGCACTCAACTTCCAGAGGTAAACCGGTGTGTGGATTCAGCAGTCTGCAAACCCTTTCTCTGCAGAGTCCCAAAACAGGCGTTTTCAGCCCTTTACCGGCATATGGAAGAAACAGCAGTAAGCACAGGGAAATATCTGCTTCTAAATCCAAAACGCAGCTATCTAACAGAACGGTTGTCAATGTGTGCACTCAACTTCCAGAGTTAAACCCGGGTGTGGATTCAGCAGTCTGCAAACACTTTCTCTGCAGAGTCCCAAAACAGGCGTTTTCAGCCCATTACCGGCATATGGAAGAAACAGCAGTAAGCACAGGGAAATATCTGCTTCTAAATCCAAAACGCAGCTATCTAACAGAACGGTTGTCAATGTGTGCACTCAACTTCCAGAGTTAAACCCGTGTGTGGATTCAGCAGTCTGCAAACACTTTCTCTGCAGAGTCCCAAAACAGGCGTTTTCAGCCCATTACTGGCATATGGAAGAAACGGCAGTAAGCACAGGGAAATATCTGCTTCTAAATCCAAAACGCAGCTATCTAACAGAACGGTTGTCAATGTGTGCACTCAACTTCCAGAGTTAAACCAGTGTGTGGATTCAGCAGTCTGCAAACACTTTCTCTGCAGAGTCCCAAAACAGGCGTTTTCAGCCCATTACCGGCATATGGAAGAAACAGCAGTAAGCACAGGGAAATATCTGCTTCTAAATCCAAAACGCAGCTATCTAACAGAACGGTTGTCAATGTGTGCACTCAACTTCCAGAGTTAAACCCGTGTGTGGATTCAGCAGTCTGCAAACCCTTTCTCTGCAGAGTCCCAAAACAGGCGTTTTCAGCCCTTTACCGGCATATGGAAGAAACAGCAGTAAGCACAGGGAAATATCTGCTTCTAAATCCAAAACGCAGCTATCTAACAGAACGGTTGTCAATGTGTGCACTCAACTTCCAGAGTTAAACCCGTGTGTGGATTCAGCAGTCTGCAAACACTTTCTCTGCAGAGTCCCAAAACAGGCGTTTTCAGCCCATTACCGGCATATGGAAGAAACAGCAGTAAGCACAGGGAAATATCTGCTTCTAAATCCAAAACGCAGCTATCTAACAGAACGGTTGTCAATGTGTGCACTCAACTTCCAGAGTTAAACCCGTGTGTGGATTCAGCAGTCTGCAAACCCTTTCTCTGCAGAGTCCCAAAACAGGCGTTTTCAGCCCTTTACCGGCATATGGAAGAAACAGCAGTAAGCACAGGGAAATATGTGCTTCTAAATCCAAAACGCAGCTATCTAACAGAACGGTTGTCAATGTGTGCACTCAACTTCCAGAGTTAAACCCGTGTGTGGATTCAGCAGTCTGCAAACACTTTCTCTGCAGAGTCCCAAAACAGGCGTTTTCAGCCCATTACCGGCATATGGAAGAAACAGCAGTAAGCACAGGGAAATATCTGCTTCTAAATCCAAAACGCAGCTATCTAACAGAACGGTTGTCAATGTGTGCACTCAACTTCCAGAGTTAAACCCGTGTGTGGATTCAGCAGTCTGCAAACACTTTCTCTGCAGAGTCCCAAAACAGGCGTTTTCAGCCCATTACCGGCATATGGAAGAAACAGCAGTAAGCACAGGGAAATATCTGCTTCTAAATCCAAAACGCAGCTATCTAACAGAACGGTTGTCAATGTGTGCACTCAACTTCCAGAGTTAAACCCGTGTGTGGATTCAGCAGTCTGCAAACACTTTCTCTGCAGAGTCCCAAAACAGGCGTTTTCAGCCCATTACCGGCATATGGAAGAAACAGCAGTAAGCACAGGGAAATATCTGCTTCTAAATCCAAAACGCAGCTATCTAACAGAACGGTTGTCAATGTGTGCACTCAACTTCCAGAGTTAAACCAGTGTGTGGATTCAGCAGTCTGCAAACCCTTTCTCTGCAGAGTCCCAAAACAGGCCTTTTCAGCCCTTTACCGGCATATGGAAGAAACAGCAGTAAGCACAGGGAAATATCTGCTTCTAAATCCAAAACGCAGCTATCTAACAGAACGGTTGTCAATGTGTGCACTCAACTTCCAGAGTTAAACCCGTGTGTGGATTCAGCAGTCTGCAAACACTTCCTCTGCAGAGTCCCAAAACAGGCGTTTTCTGCCCATTACCGGCATATGGAAGAAACGGCAGTAAGCACAGGGAAATATCTGCTTCTAAATCAAAAACGCAGCTATCTAACAGAACGGTTGTCAATGTGTGCACTCAACTTCCAGAGTTAAACCAGTGTGTGGATTCAGCAGTCTGCAAACCCTTTCTCTGCAGAGTCCCAATACAGGCGTTTTCAGCCCTTTACCGGCATATGGAAGAAACAGCAGTAAGCACAGGGAAATATCTGCTTCTAAATCCAAAACGCAGCTATCTAACAAAACGGTTGTCAATGTGTGCACTCAACTTCCAGAGTTAAACCCGTGTGTGGATTCAGCAGTCTGCAAACACTTTCTCTGCAGAGTCCCAAAACAGGCGTTTTCAGCCCATTACCGGCATATGGAAGAAACAGCAGTAAGCACAGGGAAATATCTGCTTCTAAATCCAAAACGCAGCTATCTAACAGAATGGTTGTCAATGTGTGCACTCAACTTCCAGAGTTAAACCAGTGTGTGGATTCCGCAGTCTGCAAACCCTTTCTCTGCAGAGTCCCAAAACAGGCGTTTTGAGCCCTTTACCGTCATATGGAAGAAACAGCAGTAAGCACAGGGAAATATCTGCTTTTAAATCCAAAACGCAGCTATCTAACAGAACGGTTGTCAATGTGTGCACTCAACTTCCAGAGTTAAACCCGTGTGTGGATTCAGCAGTCTGCAAACACTTCCTCTGCAGAGTCTCAAAACAGGCGTTTTCTGCCCATTACCGGCATATGGAAGAAACGGCAGTAAGCACAGGGAAATATCTGCTTCTAAATCCAAAACACAGCTGTCTAACAGAAAGGTTGTCAATGTGTGCACTCAACTTCCAGAGTTAAACCCGTGTGTGGATTCAGCAGTCTGCAAACACTTTCTCTGCAGAGTCCCAAAACAGGCGTTTTCAGCCCATTACCGGCATATGGAAGAAACAGCAGTAAGCACAGGGAAATATCTGCTTCTAAATCCAAAACGCAGCTATCTAACAGAACGGTTGTCAATGTGTGCACTCAACTTCCAGAGTTAAACCCGTGTGTGGATTCAGCAGTCTGCAAACACTTTCTCTGCAGAGTCCCAAAACAGGCGTTTTCAGCCCATTACCGGCATATGGAAGAAACAGCAGTAAGCACAGGGAAATATCTGCTTCTAAATCCAAAACGCAGCTATCTAACAGAACGGTTGTCAATGTGTGCACTCAACTTCCAGAGTTAAACCCGTGTGTGGATTCAGCAGTCTGCAAACACTTTCTCTGCAGAGTCCCAAAACAGGCGTTTTCAGCCCATTACCGGCATATGGAAGAAACAGCAGTAAGCACAGGGAAATATCTGCTTCTAAATCCAAAACGCAGCTATCTAACAGAACGGTTGTCAATGTGTGCACTCAACTTCCAGAGTTAAACCAGTGTGTGGATTCAGCAGTCTGCAAACCCTTTCTCTGCAGAGTCCCAAAACAGGCCTTTTCAGCCCTTTACCGGCATATGGAAGAAACAGCAGTAAGCACAGGGAAATATCTGCTTCTAAATCCAAAACGCAGCTATCTAACAGAACGGTTGTCAATATGTGCACTCAACTTCCAGAGTTAAACCCGTGTGTGGATTCAGCAGTCTGCAAACACTTCCTCTGCAGAGTCCCAAAACAGGCGTTTTCTGCCCATTACCGGCATATGGAAGAAACAGCAGTAAGCACAGGGAAATATCTGCTTCTAAATCCAAAACGCAGCTATCTAACAGAACGGTTGTCAATGTGTGCACTCAACTTCCAGAGTTAAACCAGTGTGTGGATTCAGCAGTCTGCAAACCCTTTCTCTGCAGAGTCCCAATACAGGCGTTTTCAGCCCTTTACCGGCATATGGAAGAAACAGCAGTAAGCACAGGGAAATATCTGCTTCTAAATCCAAAACGCAGCTATCTAACAGAACGGTTGTCAATGTGTGCACTCAACTTCCAGAGTTAAACCCGTGTGTGGATTCAGCAGTCTGCAAACACTTTCTCTGCAGAGTCCCAAAACAGGCGTTTTCAAGCCATTACCGGCATATGGAAGAAACAGCAGTAAGCACAGGGAAATATCTGCTTCTAAATCCAAAACGCAGCTATCTAACAGAACGGTTGTCAATGTGTGCACTCAACTTCCAGAGTTAAACCCGTGTGTGGATTCAGCAGTCTGCAAACACTTTCTCTGCAGAGTCCCAAAACAGGCGTTTTCAGCCCATTACCGGCATATGGAAGAAACAGCAGTAAGCACAGGGAAATATCTGCTTCTAAATCCAAAACGCAGCTATCTAACAGAACGGTTGTCAATGTGTGCACTCAACTTCCAGAGTTAAACCAGTGTGTGGATTCAGCAGTCTGCAAACCCTTTCTCTGCAGAGTCCCAAAACAGGCGTTTTCAGCCCTTTACCGGCATATGGAAGAAACAGCAGTAAGCACAGGGAAATATCTGCTTCTAAATCCAAAACGCAGCTATCTAACAGAACGGTTGTCAATGTGTGCACTCAACTTCCAGAGTTAAACCCGTGTGTGGATTCAGCAGTCTGCAAACACTTTCTCTGCAGAGTCCCAAAACAGGCGTTTTCAGCCCATTACCGGCATATGGAAGAAACAGCAGTAAGCACAGGGAAATATCTGCTTCTAAATCCAAAACGCAGCTATCTAACAGAACGGTTGTCAATGTGTGCACTCAACTTCCAGGGTTAAACTGGTGTGTGGATTCAGCAGTCTGCAAACACTTTCTCTGCAGAGTCCCAAAACAGGCGTTTTCAGCCCATTACCGGCATATGGAAGAAACAGCAGTAAGCACAGGGAAATATCTGCTTCTAAATCCAAAACGCAGCTATCTAACAGAACGGTTGTCAATGTGTGCACTCAACTTCCAGAGTTAAACCCGTGTGTGGATTCAGCAGTCTGCAAACCCTTTCTCTGCAGAGTCCCAAAACAGGCGTTTTCAGCCCTTTACCGGCATATGGAAGAAACAGCAGTAAGCACAGGGAAATATCTGCTTCTAAATCCAAAACGCAGCTATCTAACAGAACGGTTGTCAATGTGTGCACTCAACTTCCAGAGTTAAACCCGTGTGTGGATTCAGCAGTCTGCAAACACTTTCTCTGCAGAGTCCCAAAACAGGCGTTTTCAGCCCATTACCGGCATATGGAAGAAACAGCAGTAAGCACAGGGAAATATCTGCTTCTAAATCCAAAACGCAGCTATCTAACAGAACGGTTGTCAATGTGTGCACTCAACTTCCAGAGTTAAACCCGTGTGTGGATTCAGCAGTCTGCAAACACTTTCTCTGCAGAGTCCCAAAACAGGCGTTTTCAGCCCATTACCGGCATATGGAAGAAACAGCAGTAAGCACAGGGAAATATCTGCTTCTAAATCCAAAACGCAGCTATCTAACAGAACGGTTGTCAATGTGTGCACTCAACTTCCAGAGTTAAACCCGTGTGTGGATTCAGCAGACTGCAAACACTTTCTCTGCAGAGTTCCAAAACAGGCGTTTTCAGCCCATTACCGGCATATGGAAGAAATAGCGGTAAGCATAGGGAAATATCTGCTTCTAAATCCAAAACGCAGCTATCTAACAGAACGGTTGTCAATGTGTGCACTCAACTTCCAGAGTTAAACCCGTGTGTGGATTCAGCAGTCTGCAAACACTTTCTCTGCAGAGTCCCAAAACAGGCGTTTTCAGCCCTTTACCGGCATATGGAAGAAACAGCAGTAAGCACAGGGAAATATCTGCTTCTAAATCCAAAACGCAGCTATCTAACAGAACGGTTGTCAATGTGTGCACTCAACTTCCAGAGTTAAACCCGTGTGTGGATTCAGCAGTCTGCAAACACTTCCTCTGCAGAGTCCCAAAACAGTCGTTTTCTTCCCATTACCGGCATATGGAAGAAACGGCAGTAAGCACAGGGAAATATCTGCTTTTAAATCCAAAACGCAGCTATCTAACAGAACGGTTGTCAATGTGTGCACTCAACTTCCAGAGTTAAACCCGTGTGTGGATTCAGCAGTCTGCAAACACTTTCTCTGCAGAGTCCCAAAACAGGCGTTTTCAGCCCTTTACCGGCATATGGAAGAAACAGCAGTAAGCACAGGGAAATATCTGCTTCTAAATCCAAAACGCAGCTATCTAACAGAACGGTTGTCAATGTGTGCACTCAACTTCCAGAGTTAAACCCGTGTGTGGATTCAGCAGTCTGCAAACACTTTCTCTGCAGAGTCCCAAAACAGGCGTTTTCAGCCCATTACCGGCCTATGGAAGAAACAGCAGTAAGCACAGGGAAATATCTGCTTCTAAATCCAAAACGCAGCTATCTAACAGAACGGTTGTCAATGTGTGCACTCAACTTCCAGAGTTAAACCGGTGTGTGGATTCAGCAGTCTGCAAACACTTTCTCTGCAGAGTCCCAAAACTGGCGTTTTCATCCCATTACCGGCATATGGAAGAAACAGCAGTAAGCAAAGGGAAATATCTGCTTCTAAATCCAAAACGCAGCTATCTAACAGAACGGTTGTCAATGTGTGCACTCAACTTCCAGAGTTAAACCAGTGTGTTGATTCAGCAGTCTGCAAACCCTTTCTCTGCAGAGTCCCAAAACAGGCGTTTTCAGCCCTTTACCGGCATATGGAAGAAACAGCAGTAAGCACAGGGAAATATCTGCTTCTAAATCCAAAACGCAGCTATCTAACAGAACGGTTGTCAATGTGTGCACTCAACTTCCAGAGTTAAACCCGTGTGTGGATTCAGCAGTCTGCAAACACTTTCTCTGCAGAGTCCCAAAACAGGCGTTTTCAGCCCATTACCGGCATATGGAAGAAACAGCAGTAAGCACAGGGAAATATCTGCTTCTAAATCCAAAACGCAGCTATCTAACAGAACGGTTGTCAATGTGTGCACTCAACTTCCAGAGTTAAACCCGTGTGTGGATTCAGCAGTCTGCAAACACTTTCTCTGCAGAGTCCCAAAACAGGCGTTTTCAGCCCATTACCGGCATATGGAAGAAACAGCAGTAAGCACAGGGAAATATCTGCTTCTAAATCCAAAACGCAGCTATCTAACAGAACGGTTGTCAATGTGTGCACTCAACTTCCAGAGTTAAACCGGTGTGTGGATTCAGCAGTCTGCAAACCCTTTCTCTGCAGAGTCCCAAAACAGGCGTTTTCAGCCCTTTACCGGCATATGGAAGAAACAGCAATAAGCACAGGGAAATATCTGCTTCTAAATCCAAAACGCAGCTATCTAACAGAACGGTTGTCAATGTGTGCACTCAACTTCCAGAGTTAAACCCGTGTGTGGATTCAGCAGTCTGCAAACACTTTCTCTGCAGAGTCCCAAAACAGGCGTTTTCAGCCCATTACCGGCATATGGAAGAAACAGCAGTAAGCACAGGGAAATATCTGCTTCTAAATCCAAAACGCAGCTATCTAACAGAACGGTTGTCAATGTGTGCACTCAACTTCCAGAGTTAAACCCGTGTGTGGATTCAGCAGTCTGCAAACACTTTCTCTGCAGAGTCCCAAAACAGGCGTTTTCAGCCCATTACCGGCATATGGAAGAAACAGCAGTAAGCACAGGGAAATATCTGCTTCTAAATCCAAAACGCAGCTATCTAACAGAACGGTTGTCAATGTGTGCACTCAACTTCCAGAGTTAAACCCGTGTGTGGATTCAGCAGTCTGCAAACACTTTCTCTGCAGAGTCCCAAAACAGGCGTTTTCAGCCCATTAACGGCATATGGAAGAAACAGCAGTAAGCACAGGGAAATATCTGCTTCTAAATCCAAAACGCAGCTATCTAACAGAACGGTTGTCAATGTGTGCACTCAACTTCCAGAGTTAAACCAGTGTGTGGATTCCGCAGTCTGCAAACCCTTTCTCTGCAGAGTCCCAAAACAGGCGTTTTGAGCCCTTTACCGGCATATGGAAGAAACAGCAGTAAGCACAGGGAAATATCTGCTTCTAAATCCAAAACGCAGCTATCTAACAGAACGGTTGTCAATGTGTGCACTCAACTTACAGAGTTAAACCCGTGTGTGGATTCAGCAGTCTGCAAACACTTTCTCTGCAGAGTCCCAAAACAGGCGTTTTCAGCCCATTACCGGCATATGGAAGAAACAGCAGTAAGCACAGGGAAATATCTGCTTCTAAATCCAAAACGCAGCTATCTAACAGAACGGTTGTCAATGTGTGCACTCAACTTCCAGAGTTAAACCCGTGTGTGGATTCAGCAGTCTGCAAACACTTTCTCTGCAGAGTCCCAAAACAGGCGTTTTCAGCCCATTACCGGCATATGGAAGAAACAGCAGTAAGCACAGGGAAATATCTGCTTCTAAATCCAAAACGCAGCTATCTAACAGAACGGTTGTCAATGTGTGCACTCAACTTCCAGAGTTAAACCAGTGTGTGGATTCAGCAGTCTGCAAACCCTTTCTCTGCAGAGTCCCAAAACAGGCGTTTTCAGCCCTTTACCGGCATATGGAAGAAACAGCAGTAAGCACAGGGAAATATCTGCTTCTAAATCCAAAACGCAGCTATCTAACAGAACGGTTGTCAATGTGTGCACTCAACTTCCAGAGTTAAACCCGTGTGTGGATTCAGCAGTCTGCAAACACTTTCTCTGCAGAGTCCCAAAACAGGCGTTTTCAGCCCATTACCGGCATATGGAAGAAACAGCAGTAAGCTCAGGGAAATATCTGCTTCTAAATCCAAAACGCAGCTATCTAACAGAACGGTTGTCAATGTGTGCACTCAACTTCCAGAGTTAAACCCGTGTGTGGATTCAGCAGTCTGCAAACACTTTCTCTGCAGAGTCCCAAAACAGGCGTTTTCAGCCCATTACCGGCATATGGAAGAAACAGCAGTAAGCACAGGGAAATATCTGCTTCTAAATCCAAAACGCAGCTATCTAACAGAACGGTTGTCAATGTGTGCACTCAACTTCCAGAGTTAAACCCGTGTGTGGATTCAGCAGTCTGCAAACACTTTCTCTGCAGAGTCCCAAAACAGGCGTTTTCAGCCCATTACCGGCATATGGAAGAAACAGCAGTAAGCACAGGGAAATATCTGCTTCTAAATCCAAAACGCAGCTATCTAACAGAACGGTTGTCAATGTGTGCACTCAACTTCCAGAGTTAAACCAGTGTGTGGATTCCGCAGTCTGCAAACCCTTTCTCTGCAGAGTCCCAAAACAGGCGTTTTGAGCCCTTTACCGGCATATGGAAGAAACAGCAGTAAGCACAGGGAAATATCTGCTTCTAAATCCAAAACGCAGCTATCTAACAGAACGGTTGTCAATGTGTGCACTCAACTTACAGAGTTAAACCCGTGTGTGGATTCAGCAGTCTGCAAACACTTTCTCTGCAGAGTCCCAAAACAGGCGTTTTCAGCCCATTACCGGCATATGGAAGAAACAGCAGTAAGCACAGGGAAATATCTGCTTCTAAATCCAAAACGCAGCTATCTAACAGAACGGTTGTCAATGTGTGCACTCAACTTCCAGAGTTAAACCGGTGTGTGGATTCAGCAGTCTGCAAACACTTTCTCTGCAGAGTCCCAAAACTGGCGTTTTCATCCCATTACCGGCATATGGAAGAAACAGCAGTAAGCAAAGGGAAATATCTGCTTCTAAATCCAAAACGCAGCTATCTAACAGAACGGTTGTCAATGTGTGCACTCAACTTCCAGAGTTAAACCAGTGTGTTGATTCAGCAGTCTGCAAACCCTTTCTCTGCAGAGTCCCAAAACAGGCGTTTTCAGCCCTTTACCGGCATATGGAAGAAACAGCAGTAAGCACAGGGAAATATCTGCTTCTAAATCCAAAACGCAGCTATCTAACAGAACGGTTGTCAATGTGTGCACTCAACTTCCAGAGTTAAACCCGTGTGTGGATTCAGCAGTCTGCAAACACTTTCTCTGCAGAGTCCCAAAACAGGCGTTTTCAGCCCATTACCGGCATATGGAAGAAACAGCAGTAAGCACAGGGAAATATCTGCTTCTAAATCCAAAACGCAGCTATCTAACAGAACGGTTGTCAATGTGTGCACTCAACTTCCAGAGTTAAACCCGTGTGTGGATTCAGCAGTCTGCAAACACTTTCTCTGCAGAGTCCCAAAACAGGCGTTTTCAGCCCATTACCGGCATATGGAAGAAACAGCAGTAAGCACAGGGAAATATCTGCTTCTAAATCCAAAACGCAGCTATCTAACAGAACGGTTGTCAATGTGTGCACTCAACTTCCAGAGTTAAACCGGTGTGTGGATTCAGCAGTCTGCAAACCCTTTCTCTGCAGAGTCCCAAAACAGGCGTTTTCAGCCCTTTACCGGCATATGGAAGAAACAGCAATAAGCACAGGGAAATATCTGCTTCTAAATCCAAAACGCAGCTATCTAACAGAACGGTTGTCAATGTGTGCACTCAACTTCCAGAGTTAAACCCGTGTGTGGATTCAGCAGTCTGCAAACACTTTCTCTGCAGAGTCCCAAAACAGGCGTTTTCAGCCCATTACCGGCATATGGAAGAAACAGCAGTAAGCACAGGGAAATATCTGCTTCTAAATCCAAAACGCAGCTATCTAACAGAACGGTTGTCAATGTGTGCACTCAACTTCCAGAGTTAAACCCGTGTGTGGATTCAGCAGTCTGCAAACACTTTCTCTGCAGAGTCCCAAAACAGGCGTTTTCAGCCCATTACCGGCATATGGAAGAAACAGCAGTAAGCACAGGGAAATATCTGCTTCTAAATCCAAAACGCAGCTATCTAACAGAACGGTTGTCAATGTGTGCACTCAACTTCCAGAGTTAAACCCGTGTGTGGATTCAGCAGTCTGCAAACACTTTCTCTGCAGAGTCCCAAAACAGGCGTTTTCAGCCCATTAACGGCATATGGAAGAAACAGCAGTAAGCACAGGGAAATATCTGCTTCTAAATCCAAAACGCAGCTATCTAACAGAACGGTTGTCAATGTGTGCACTCAACTTCCAGAGTTAAACCAGTGTGTGGATTCCGCAGTCTGCAAACCCTTTCTCTGCAGAGTCCCAAAACAGGCGTTTTGAGCCCTTTACCGGCATATGGAAGAAACAGCAGTAAGCACAGGGAAATATCTGCTTCTAAATCCAAAACGCAGCTATCTAACAGAACGGTTGTCAATGTGTGCACTCAACTTACAGAGTTAAACCCGTGTGTGGATTCAGCAGTCTGCAAACACTTTCTCTGCAGAGTCCCAAAACAGGCGTTTTCAGCCCATTACCGGCATATGGAAGAAACAGCAGTAAGCACAGGGAAATATCTGCTTCTAAATCCAAAACGCAGCTATCTAACAGAACGGTTGTCAATGTGTGCACTCAACTTCCAGAGTTAAACCCGTGTGTGGATTCAGCAGTCTGCAAACACTTTCTCTGCAGAGTCCCAAAACAGGCGTTTTCAGCCCATTACCGGCATATGGAAGAAACAGCAGTAAGCACAGGGAAATATCTGCTTCTAAATCCAAAACGCAGCTATCTAACAGAACGGTTGTCAATGTGTGCACTCAACTTCCAGAGTTAAACCAGTGTGTGGATTCAGCAGTCTGCAAACCCTTTCTCTGCAGAGTCCCAAAACAGGCGTTTTCAGCCCTTTACCGGCATATGGAAGAAACAGCAGTAAGCACAGGGAAATATCTGCTTCTAAATCCAAAACGCAGCTATCTAACAGAACGGTTGTCAATGTGTGCACTCAACTTCCAGAGTTAAACCCGTGTGTGGATTCAGCAGTCTGCAAACACTTTCTCTGCAGAGTCCCAAAACAGGCGTTTTCAGCCCATTACCGGCATATGGAAGAAACAGCAGTAAGCTCAGGGAAATATCTGCTTCTAAATCCAAAACGCAGCTATCTAACAGAACGGTTGTCAATGTGTGCACTCAACTTCCAGAGTTAAACCCGTGTGTGGATTCAGCAGTCTGCAAACACTTTCTCTGCAGAGTCCCAAAACAGGCGTTTTCAGCCCATTACCGGCATATGGAAGAAACAGCAGTAAGCACAGGGAAATATCTGCTTCTAAATCCAAAACGCAGCTATCTAACAGAACGGTTGTCAATGTGTGCACTCAACTTCCAGAGTTAAACCCGTGTGTGGATTCAGCAGTCTGCAAACACTTTCTCTGCAGAGTCCCAAAACAGGCGTTTTCAGCCCATTACCGGCATATGGAAGAAACAGCAGTAAGCACAGGGAAATATCTGCTTCTAAATCCAAAACGCAGCTATCTAACAGAACGGTTGTCAATGTGTGCACTCAACTTCCAGAGTTAAACCAGTGTGTGGATTCCGCAGTCTGCAAACCCTTTCTCTGCAGAGTCCCAAAACAGGCGTTTTGAGCCCTTTACCGGCATATGGAAGAAACAGCAGTAAGCACAGGGAAATATCTGCTTCTAAATCCAAAACGCAGCTATCTAACAGAACGGTTGTCAATGTGTGCACTCAACTTACAGAGTTAAACCCGTGTGTGGATTCAGCAGTCTGCAAACACTTTCTCTGCAGAGTCCCAAAACAGGCGTTTTCAGCCCATTACCGGCATATGGAAGAAACAGCAGTAAGCACAGGGAAATATCTGCTTCTAAATCCAAAACGCAGCTATCTAACAGAACGGTTGTCAATGTGTGCACTCAACTTCCAGAGTTAAACCCGTGTGTGGATTCAGCAGTCTGCAAACACTTTCTCTGCAGAGTCCCAAAACAGGCGTTTTCAGCCCATTACCGGCATATGGAAGAAACAGCAGTAAGCACAGGGAAATATCTGCTTCTAAATCCAAAACGCAGCTATCTAACAGAACGGTTGTCAATGTGTGCACTCAACTTCCAGAGTTAAACCAGTGTGTGGATTCAGCAGTCTGCAAACCCTTTCTCTGCAGAGTCCCAAAACAGGCGTTTTCAGCCCTTTACCGGCATATGGAAGAAACAGCAGTAAGCACAGGGAAATATCTGCTTCTAAATCCAAAACGCAGCTATCTAACAGAACGGTTGTCAATGTGTGCACTCAACTTCCAGAGTTAAACCCGTGTGTGGATTCAGCAGTCTGCAAACACTTTCTCTGCAGAGTCCCAAAACAGGCGTTTTCAGCCCATTACCGGCATATGGAAGAAACAGCAGTAAGCACAGGGAAATATCTGCTTCTAAATCCAAAACGCAGCTATCTAACAGAACGGTTGTCAATGTGTGCACTCAACTTCCAGGGTTAAACTGGTGTGTGGATTCAGCAGTCTGCAAACACTTTCTCTGCAGAGTCCCAAAACAGGCGTTTTCAGCCCATTACCGGCATATGGAAGAAACAGCAGTAAGCACAGGGAAATATCTGCTTCTAAATCCAAAACGCAGCTATCTAACAGAACGGTTGTCAATGTGTGCACTCAACTTCCAGAGTTAAACCAGTGTGTGGATTCAGCAGTCTGCAAACCCTTTCTCTGCAGAGTCCCAAAACAGGCGTTTTCAGCCCATTACCGGCATATGGAAGAAACAGCAGTAAGCACAGGGAAATATCTGCTTCTAAATCCAAAACGCAGCTATCTAACAGAACGGTTGTCAATGTGTGCACTCAACTTCCAGAGTTAAACCCGTGTGTGGATTCAGCAGTCTGCAAACACTTTCTCTGCAGAGTCCCAAAACAGGCGTTTTCAGCCCATTACCGGCATATGGAAGAAACAGCAGTAAGCACAGGGAAATATCTGCTTCTAAATCCAAAACGCAGCTATCTAACAGAACGGTTGTCAATGTGTGCACTCAACTTCCAGAGTTAAACCCGTGTGTGGATTCAGCAGTCTGCAAACACTTTCTCTGCAGAGTCCCAAAACAGGCGTTTTCAGCCCATTACCGGCATATGGAAGAAACAGCAGTAAGCACAGGGAAATATCTGCTTCTAAATCCAAAACGCAGCTATCTAACAGAACGGTTGTCAATGTGTGCACTCAACTTCCAGAGTTAAACCCGTGTGTGGATTCAGCAGACTGCAAACACTTTCTCTGCAGAGTTCCAAAACAGGCGTTTTCAGCCCATTACCGGCATATGGAAGAAATAGCGGTAAGCATAGGGAAATATCTGCTTCTAAATCCAAAACGCAGCTATCTAACAGAACGGTTGTCAATGTGTGCACTCAACTTCCAGAGTTAAACCAGTGTGTGGATTCAGCAGTCTGCAAACACTTTCTCTGCAGAGTCCCAAAACAGGCGTTTTCAGCCCTTTACCGGCATATGGAAGAAACAGCAGTAAGCACAGGGAAATATCTGCTTCTAAATCCAAAACGCAGCTATCTAACAGAACGGTTGTCAATGTGTGCACTCAACTTCCAGAGTTAAACCCGTGTGTGGATTCAGCAGTCTGCAAACACTTTCTCTGCAGAGTCCCAAAACAGGCGTTTTCAGCCCATTACCGGCATATGGAAGAAACAGCAGTAAGCACAGGGAAATATCTGCTTCTAAATCCAAAACGCAGCTATCTAACAGAACGGTTGTCAATGTGTGCACTCAACTTCCAGAGTTAAACCCGTGTGTGGATTCAGGAGTCTGCAAACACTTCCTCTGCAGAGTCCCAAAACAGTCGTTTTCTTCCCATTACCGGCATATGGAAGAAACGGCAGTAAGCACAGGGAAATATCTGCTTTTAAATCCAAAACGCAGCTATCTAACAGAACGGTTGTCAATGTGTGCACTCAACTTCCAGAGTTAAACCCGTGTGTGGATTCAGCAGTCTGCAAACACTTTCTCTGCAGAGTCCCAAAACAGGCGTTTTCAGCCCTTTACCGGCATATGGAAGAAACAGCAGTAAGCACAGGGAAATATCTGCTTCTAAATCCAAAACGCAGCTATCTAACAGAACGGTTGTCAATGTGTGCACTCAACTTCCAGAGTTAAACCCGTGTGTGGATTCAGCAGTCTGCAAACACTTTCTCTGCAGAGTCCCAAAACAGGCGTTTTCAGCCCATTACCGGCATATGGAAGAAACAGCAGTAAGCACAGGGAAATATCTGCTTCTAAATCCAAAACGCAGCTATCTAACAGAACGGTTGTCAATGTGTGCACTCAACTTCCAGAGTTAAACCCGTGTGTGGATTCAGCAGTCTGCAAACACTTTCTCTGCAGAGTCCCAAAACAGGCGTTTTCAGCCCATTACCGGCATATGGAAGAAACAGCAGTAAGCACAGGGAAATATCTGCTTCTAAATCCAAAATGCAGCTCTCTAACAGAACGGTTGTCAATGTGTGCACTCAACTTCCAGAGTTAAACCAGTGTGTGGATTCAGCAGTCTGCAAACACTTTCTCTGCAGAGTCCCAAAACAGGGGTTTTCAGCCCATTACCGGCATATGGAAGAAACAGCAGTAAGCACAGGGAAATATCTGCTTCTAAATCCAAAACGCAGCTATCTAACAGAACGGTTGTCAATGTGTGCACTCAACTTCCAGAGTTAAACCCGTGTGTGGATTCAGCAGTCTGCAAACACTTTCTCTGCAGAGTCCCAAAACAGGCGTTTTCAGCCCATTACCGGCATATGGAAGAAACAGCAGTAAGCACAGGGAAATATCTGCTTCTAAATCCAAAACGCAGCTATCTAACAGAACGGTTGTCAATGTGTGCACTCAACTTCCAGGGTTAAACTGGTGTGTGGATTCAGCAGTCTGCAAACACTTTCTCTGCAGAGTGCCAAAACAGGCGTTTTCAGCCCATTACCGGCATATGGAAGAAACAGCAGTAAGCACAGGGAAATATCTGCTTCTAAATCCAAAACGCAGCTATCTAACAGAACGGTTGTCAATGTGTGCACTCAACTTCCAGAGTTAAACCAGTGTGTGGATTCAGCAGTCTGCAAACCCTTTCTCTGCAGAGTCCCAAAACAGGCGTTTTCAGCCCATTACCGGCATATGGAAGAAACAGCAGTAAGCACAGGGAAATATCTGCTTCTAAATCCAAAACGCAGCTATCTAACAGAACGGTTGTCAATGTGTGCACTCAACTTCCAGAGTTAAACCCGTGTGTGGATTCAGCAGTCTGCAAACACTTTCTCTGCAGAGTCCCAAAACAGGCGTTTTCAGCCCATTACCGGCATATGGAAGAAACAGCAGTAAGCACAGGGAAATATCTGCTTCTAAATCCAAAATGCAGCTCTCTAACAGAACGGTTGTCAATGTGTGCACTCAACTTCCAGAGTTAAACCAGTGTGTGGATTCAGCAGTCTGCAAACCCTTTCTCTGCAGAGTCCCAAAACAGGCGTTTTCAGCCCTTTACCGGCATATGGAAGAAACAGCAATAAGCACAGGGAAATATCTGCTTCTAAATCCAAAACGCAGCTATCTAACAGAACGGTTGTCAATGTGTGCACTCAACTTCCAGAGTTAAACCCGTGTGTGGATTCAGCAGTCTGCAAACACTTTCTCTGCAGAGTCCCAAAACAGGCGTTTTCAGCCCATTACCGGCATATGGAAGAAACAGCAGTAAGCACAGGGAAATATCTGCTTCTAAATCCAAAATGCAGCTCTCTAACAGAACGGTTGTCAATGTGTGCACTCAACTTCCAGAGTTAAACCAGTGTGTGGATTCAGCAGTCTGCAAACACTTTCTCTGCAGAGTCCCAAAACAGGGGTTTTCAGCCCATTACCGGCATATGGAAGAAACAGCAGTAAGCACAGGGAAATATCTGCTTCTAAATCCAAAACGCAGCTATCTAACAGAACGGTTGTCAATGTGTGCACTCAACTTCCAGAGTTAAACCCGTGTGTGGATTCAGCAGTCTGCAAACACTTTCTCTGCAGAGTCCCAAAACAGGCGTTTTCAGCCCATTACCGGCATATGGAAGAAACAGCAGTAAGCACAGGGAAATATCTGCTTCTAAATCCAAAACGCAGCTATCTAATAGAACGGTTGTCAATGTGTGCACTCAACTTCCAGGGTTAAACTGGTGTGTGGATTCAGCAGTCTGCAAACACTTTCTCTGCAGAGTCCCAAAACAGGCGTTTTCAGCCCATTACCGGCATATGGAAGAAACAGCAGTAAGCACAGGGAAATATCTGCTTCTAAATCCAAAACGCAGCTATCTAACAGAACGGTTGTCAATGTGTGCACTCAACTTCCAGAGTTAAACCAGTGTGTGGATTCAGCAGTCTGCAAACCCTTTCTCTGCAGAGTCCCAAAACAGGCGTTTTCAGCCCATTACCGGCATATGGAAGAAACAGCAGTAAGCCCAGGGAAATATCTGCTTCTAAATCCAAAACGCAGCTATCTAACAGAACGGTTGTCAATGTGTGCACTCAACTTCCAGAGTTAAACCCGTGTGTGGATTCAGCAGTCTGCAAACACTTTCTCTGCAGAGTCCCAAAACAGGCGTTTTCAGCCCATTACCGGCATATGGAAGAAACAGCAGTAAGCACAGGGAAATATCTGCTTCTAAATCCAAAACGCAGCTATCTAACAGAACGGTTGTCAATGTGTGCACTCAACTTCCAGAGTTAAACCCGTGTGTGGATTCAGCAGTCTGCAAACACTTTCTCTGCAGAGTCCCAAAACAGGCGTTTTCAGCCCATTACCGGCATATGGAAGAAACAGCAGTAAGCACAGGGAAATATCTGCTTCTAAATCCAAAACGCAGCTATCTAACAGAACGGTTGTCAATGTGTGCACTCAACTTCCAGAGTTAAACCCGTGTGTGGATTCAGCAGACTGCAAACACTTTCTCTGCAGAGTTCCAAAACAGGCGTTTTCAGCCCATTACCGGCATATGGAAGAAATAGCGGTAAGCATAGGGAAATATCTGCTTCTAAATCCAAAACGCAGCTATCTAACAGAACGGTTGTCAATGTGTGCACTCAACTTCCAGAGTTAAACCAGTGTGTGGATTCAGCAGTCTGCAAACACTTTCTCTGCAGAGTCCCAAAACAGGCGTTTTCAGCCCTTTACCGGCATATGGAAGAAACAGCAGTAAGCACAGGGAAATATCTGCTTCTAAATCCAAAACGCAGCTATCTAACAGAACGGTTGTCAATGTGTGCACTCAACTTCCAGAGTTAAACCCGTGTGTGGATTCAACAGTCTGCAAACACTTTCTCTGCAGAGTCCCAAAACAGGCGTTTTCAGCCCATTACCGGCATATGGAAGAAACAGCAGTAAGCACAGGGAAATATCTGCTTCTAAATCCAAAACGCAGCTATCTAACAGAACGGTTGTCAATGTGTGCACTCAACTTCCAGAGTTAAACCCGTGTGTGGATTCAGGAGTCTGCAAACACTTCCTCTGCAGAGTCCCAAAACAGTCGTTTTCTTCCCATTACCGGCATATGGAAGAAACGGCAGTAAGCACAGGGAAATATCTGCTTTTAAATCCAAAACGCAGCTATCTAACAGAACGGTTGTCAATGTGTGCACTCAACTTCCAGAGTTAAACCCGTGTGTGGATTCAGCAGTCTGCAAACACTTTCTCTGCAGAGTCCCAAAACAGGCGTTTTCAGCCCTTTACCGGCATATGGAAGAAACAGCAGTAAGCACAGGGAAATATCTGCTTCTAAATCCAAAACGCAGCTATCTAACAGAACGGTTGTCAATGTGTGCACTCAACTTCCAGAGTTAAACCCGTGTGTGGATTCAGCAGTCTGCAAACACTTTCTCTGCAGAGTCCCAAAACAGGCGTTTTCAGCCCATTACCGGCATATGGAAGAAACAGCAGTAAGCACAGGGAAATATCTGCTTCTAAATCCAAAACGCAGCTATCTAACAGAACGGTTGTCAATGTGTGCACTCAACTTCCAGAGTTAAACCCGTGTGTGGATTCAGCAGTCTGCAAACACTTTCTCTGCAGAGTCCCAAAACAGGCGTTTTCAGCCCATTACCGGCATATGGAAGAAACAGCAGTAAGCACAGGGAAATATCTGCTTCTAAATCCAAAATGCAGCTCTCTAACAGAACGGTTGTCAATGTGTGCACTCAACTTCCAGAGTTAAACCAGTGTGTGGATTCAGCAGTCTGCAAACACTTTCTCTGCAGAGTCCCAAAACAGGGGTTTTCAGCCCATTACCGGCATATGGAAGAAACAGCAGTAAGCACAGGGAAATATCTGCTTCTAAATCCAAAACGCAGCTATCTAACAGAACGGTTGTCAATGTGTGCACTCAACTTCCAGAGTTAAACCCGTGTGTGGATTCAGCAGTCTGCAAACACTTTCTCTGCAGAGTCCCAAAACAGGCGTTTTCAGCCCATTACCGGCATATGGAAGAAACAGCAGTAAGCACAGGGAAATATCTGCTTCTAAATCCAAAACGCAGCTATCTAACAGAACGGTTGTCAATGTGTGCACTCAACTTCCAGGGTTAAACTGGTGTGTGGATTCAGCAGTCTGCAAACACTTTCTCTGCAGAGTGCCAAAACAGGCGTTTTCAGCCCATTACCGGCATATGGAAGAAACAGCAGTAAGCACAGGGAAATATCTGCTTCTAAATCCAAAACGCAGCTATCTAACAGAACGGTTGTCAATGTGTGCACTCAACTTCCAGAGTTAAACCAGTGTGTGGATTCAGCAGTCTGCAAACCCTTTCTCTGCAGAGTCCCAAAACAGGCGTTTTCAGCCCATTACCGGCATATGGAAGAAACAGCAGTAAGCACAGGGAAATATCTGCTTCTAAATCCAAAACGCAGCTATCTAACAGAACGGTTGTCAATGTGTGCACTCAACTTCCAGAGTTAAACCCGTGTGTGGATTCAGCAGTCTGCAAACACTTTCTCTGCAGAGTCCCAAAACAGGCGTTTTCAGCCCATTACCGGCATATGGAAGAAACAGCAGTAAGCACAGGGAAATATCTGCTTCTAAATCCAAAATGCAGCTCTCTAACAGAACGGTTGTCAATGTGTGCACTCAACTTCCAGAGTTAAACCAGTGTGTGGATTCAGCAGTCTGCAAACCCTTTCTCTGCAGAGTCCCAAAACAGGCGTTTTCAGCCCTTTACCGGCATATGGAAGAAACAGCAATAAGCACAGGGAAATATCTGCTTCTAAATCCAAAACGCAGCTATCTAACAGAACGGTTGTCAATGTGTGCACTCAACTTCCAGAGTTAAACCCGTGTGTGGATTCAGCAGTCTGCAAACACTTTCTCTGCAGAGTCCCAAAACAGGCGTTTTCAGCCCATTACCGGCATATGGAAGAAACAGCAGTAAGCACAGGGAAATATCTGCTTCTAAATCCAAAATGCAGCTCTCTAACAGAACGGTTGTCAATGTGTGCACTCAACTTCCAGAGTTAAACCAGTGTGTGGATTCAGCAGTCTGCAAACACTTTCTCTGCAGAGTCCCAAAACAGGGGTTTTCAGCCCATTACCGGCATATGGAAGAAACAGCAGTAAGCACAGGGAAATATCTGCTTCTAAATCCAAAACGCAGCTATCTAACAGAACGGTTGTCAATGTGTGCACTCAACTTCCAGAGTTAAACCCGTGTGTGGATTCAGCAGTCTGCAAACACTTTCTCTGCAGAGTCCCAAAACAGGCGTTTTCAGCCCATTACCGGCATATGGAAGAAACAGCAGTAAGCACAGGGAAATATCTGCTTCTAAATCCAAAACGCAGCTATCTAATAGAACGGTTGTCAATGTGTGCACTCAACTTCCAGGGTTAAACTGGTGTGTGGATTCAGCAGTCTGCAAACACTTTCTCTGCAGAGTCCCAAAACAGGCGTTTTCAGCCCATTACCGGCATATGGAAGAAACAGCAGTAAGCACAGGGAAATATCTGCTTCTAAATCCAAAACGCAGCTATCTAACAGAACGGTTGTCAATGTGTGCACTCAACTTCCAGAGTTAAACCAGTGTGTGGATTCAGCAGTCTGCAAACCCTTTCTCTGCAGAGTCCCAAAACAGGCGTTTTCAGCCCATTACCGGCATATGGAAGAAACAGCAGTAAGCACAGGGAAATATCTGCTTCTAAATCCAAAACGCAGCTATCTAACAGAACGGTTGTCAATGTGTGCACTCAACTTCCAGAGTTAAACCCGTGTGTGGATTCAGCAGTCTGCAAACACTTTCTCTGCAGAGTCCCAAAACAGGCGTTTTCAGCCCATTACCGGCATATGGAAGAAACAGCAGTAAGCACAGGGAAATATCTGCTTCTAAATCCAAAACGCAGCTATCTAACAGAACGGTTGTCAATGTGTGCACTCAACTTCCAGAGTTAAACCCGTGTGTGGATTCAGCAGTCTGCAAACACTTTCTCTGCAGAGTCCCAAAACAGGCGTTTTCAGCCCATTACCGGCATATGGAAGAAACAGCAGTAAGCACAGGGAAATATCTGCTTCTAAATCCAAAACGCAGCTATCTAACAGAACGGTTGTCAATGTGTGCACTCAACTTCCAGAGTTAAACCCGTGTGTGGATTCAGCAGACTGCAAACACTTTCTCTGCAGAGTTCCAAAACAGGCGTTTTCAGCCCATTACCGGCATATGGAAGAAATAGCGGTAAGCATAGGGAAATATCTGCTTCTAAATCCAAAACGCAGCTATCTAACAGAACGGTTGTCAATGTGTGCACTCAACTTCCAGAGTTAAACCAGTGTGTGGATTCAGCAGTCTGCAAACACTTTCTCTGCAGAGTCCCAAAACAGGCGTTTTCAGCCCTTTACCGGCATATGGAAGAAACAGCAGTAAGCACAGGGAAATATCTGCTTCTAAATCCAAAACGCAGCTATCTAACAGAACGGTTGTCAATGTGTGCACTCAACTTCCAGAGTTAAACCCGTGTGTGGATTCAACAGTCTGCAAACACTTTCTCTGCAGAGTCCCAAAACAGGCGTTTTCAGCCCATTACCGGCATATGGAAGAAACAGCAGTAAGCACAGGGAAATATCTGCTTCTAAATCCAAAACGCAGCTATCTAACAGAACGGTTGTCAATGTGTGCACTCAACTTCCAGAGTTAAACCCGTGTGTGGATTCAGGAGTCTGCAAACACTTCCTCTGCAGAGTCCCAAAACAGTCGTTTTCTTCCCATTACCGGCATATGGAAGAAACGGCAGTAAGCACAGGGAAATATCTGCTTTTAAATCCAAAACGCAGCTATCTAACAGAACGGTTGTCAATGTGTGCACTCAACTTCCAGAGTTAAACCCGTGTGTGGATTCAGCAGTCTGCAAACACTTTCTCTGCAGAGTCCCAAAACAGGCGTTTTCAGCCCTTTACCGGCATATGGAAGAAACAGCAGTAAGCACAGGGAAATATCTGCTTCTAAATCCAAAACGCAGCTATCTAACAGAACGGTTGTCAATGTGTGCACTCAACTTCCAGAGTTAAACCCGTGTGTGGATTCAGCAGTCTGCAAACACTTTCTCTGCAGAGTCCCAAAACAGGCGTTTTCAGCCCATTACCGGCATATGGAAGAAACAGCAGTAAGCACAGGGAAATATCTGCTTCTAAATCCAAAACGCAGCTATCTAACAGAACGGTTGTCAATGTGTGCACTCAACTTCCAGAGTTAAACCCGTGTGTGGATTCAGCAGTCTGCAAACACTTTCTCTGCAGAGTCCCAAAACAGGCGTTTTCAGCCCATTACCGGCATATGGAAGAAACAGCAGTAAGCACAGGGAAATATCTGCTTCTAAATCCAAAACGCAGCTATCTAACAGAACGGTTGTCAATGTGTGCACTCAACTTCCAGAGTTAACCCCGTGTGTGGATTCAGCAGTCTGCAAACACATTCTCTGCAGAGTCCCAAAACGCGTTTTCAGCCCATTACTGGCATATGAAGAAACGGCAGTAAGCACAGGGAAATATCTGCTTCTAAATCCAAAACGCAGCTATCTAACAGAACGGTTGTCAATGTGTGCACTCAACTTCCAGAGTTAAACCCGTGTGTGGATTCAGCAGTCTGCAAACACTTGCTCTGCAGAGTCCCAAAACAGGCGTTTTCAGCCCATTACCGGCATATGGAAGAAACAGCAGTAAGCACAGGGAAATATCTGCTTCTAAATCCAAAACGCAGCTATCTAACAGAACGGTTGTCAATGTGTGCACTCAACTTCCAGAGTTAAACCAGTGTGTGGATTCAGCAGTCTGCAAACCCTTTCTCTGCAGAGTCCCAAAACAGGCGTTTTCAGCCCTTTACCGGCATATGGAAGAAACAGCAGTAAGCACAGGGAATTATCTGCTTCTAAATCCAAAACGCAGCTATCTAACAGAACGGTTGTCAATGTGTGCACTCAACTTCCAGAGTTAAACCCGTGTGTGGATTCAGCAGTCTGCAAACACTTTCTCTGCAGAGTCCCAAAACAGGCGTTTTCAGGCCATTACCGGCATATGGAAGAAACAGCAGTAAGCACAGGGAAATATCTGCTTCTAAATCCAAAACGCAGCTATCTAACAGAACGGTTGTCAATGTGTGCACTCAACTTCCAGAGTTAAACCCGTGTGTGGATTCAGCAGTCTGCAAACACTTCCTCTGCAGAGTCCCAAAACAGTCGTTTTCTTCCCATTACCAGCATATGGAAGAAACGGCAGTAAGCACAGGGAAATATCTGCTTTTAAATCCAAAACGCAGCTATCTAACAGAACGGTTGTCAATGTGTGCACTCAACTTCCAGAGTTAAACCCGTGTGTGGATTCAGCAGTCTGCAAACACTTTGTCTGCAGAGTCCCAAAACAGGCGTTTTCAGCCCTTTACCGGCATATGGAAGAAACAGCAGTAAGCACAGGGAAATATCTGCTTCTAAATCCAAAACGCAGCTATCTAACAGAACGGTTGTCAATGTGTGCACTCAACTTCCAGAGTTAAACCCGTGTGTGGATTCAGCAGTCTGCAAACACTTTCTCTGCAGAGTCCCAAAACAGGCGTTTTCAGCCCATTACCGGCATATGGAAGAAACAGCAGTAAGCACAGGGAAATATCTGCTTCTAAATCCAAAACGCAGCTATCTAACAGAACGGTTGTCAATGTGTGCACTCAACTTCCAGAGTTAAACCGGTGTGTGGATTCAGCAGTCTGCAAACACTTTCTCTGCAGAGTCCCAAAACTGGCGTTTTCAGCCCATTACCGGCATATGGAAGAAACAGCAGTAAGCACAGGGAAATATCTGCTTCTAAATCCAAAACGCAGCTATCTAACAGAACGGTTGTCAATGTGTGCACTCAACTTCCAGAGTTAAACTGGTGTGTGGATTCAGCAGTCTGCAAACACTTGCTCTGCAGAGTCCCAAAACAGGCGTTTTCAGCCCATTACCGGCATATGGAAGAAACAGCAGTAAGCACAGGGAAATATCTGCTTCTAAATCCAAAACGCAGCTATCTAACAGAACGGTTGTCAATGTGTGCACTCAACTTCCAGAGTTAAACCAGTGTGTGGATTCAGCAGTCTGCAAACCCTTTCTCTGCAGAGTCCCAAAACAGGCGTTTTCAGCCCTTTACCGGCATATGGAAGAAACAGCAGTAAGCACAGGGAAATATCTGCTTCTAAATCCAAAACGCAGCTATCTAACAGAACGGTTGTCAATGTGTGCACTCAACTTCCAGAGTTAAACCAGTGTGTGGATTCAGCAGTCTGCAAACACTTTCTCTGCAGAGTCCCAAAACAGGCGTTTTCAGCCCATTACCGGCATATGGAAGAAACAGCAGTAAGCACAGGGAAATATCTGCTTCTAAATCCAAAACGCAGCTATCTAACAGAACGGTTGTCAATGTGTGCACTCAACTTCCAGAGTTAAACCCGTGTGTGGATTCAGCAGTCTGCAAACACTTTCTCTGCAGAGTCCCAAAACAGACGTTTTCAGCCCTTTACCGGCATATGGAAGAAACAGCAGTAAGCACAGGGAAATATCTGCTTCTAAATCCAAAACGCACCTATCTAACAGAACGGTTGTCAATGTGTGCACTCAACTTCCAGAGTTAAACCCGTGTGTGGATTCAGCAGTCTGCAAACACTTTCTCTGCAGAGTCCCAAAACAGGCGTTTTCAGCCCAATACCGGCATATGGAAGAAACAGCAGTAAGCACAGGGAAATATCTGCTTCTAAATCCAAAACGCAGCTATCTAACAGAACGGTTGTCAATGTGTGCACTCAACTTCCAGAGTTAAACCCGTGTGTGGATTCAGCAGTCTGCAAACACTTTCTCTGCAGAGTCCCAAAACAGGCGTTTTCAGCCCATTACCGGCATATGGAAGAAACGGCAGTAAGCACAGGGAAATATCTGCTTCTAAATCCAAAACGCAGCTATCTAACAGAACGGTTGTCAATGTGTGCACTCAACTTCCAGAGTTAAACCAGTGTGTGGATTCAGCAGTCTGCAAACCCTTTCTCTGCAGAGTCCCAAAACAGGTGTTTTCAGCCCATTACCGGCATATGGAAGAAACAGCAGTAAGCACAGGGAAATATCTGCTTCTAAATCCAAAACGCAGCTATCTAACAGAACGGTTGTCAATGTGTGCACTCAACTTCCAGAGTTAAACCCGTGTGTGGTTTCAGCAGTCTGCAAACACTTTCTCTGCAGAGTCCCAAAACAGGCGTTTTCAGCCCATTACCGGCATATGGAAGAAACAGCAGTAAGCACAGGGAAATATCTGCTTCTAAATCCAAAACGCAGCTATCTAACAGAACGGTTGTCAATGTGTGCACTCAACTTCCAGAGTTAAACCCGTGTGTGGATTCAGCAGTCTGCAAACACTTTCTCTGCAGAGTCCCAAAACAGGCGTTTTCAGCCCATTACCGGCATATGGAAGAAACAGCAGTAAGCACAGGGAAATATCTGCTTCTAAATCCAAAATGCAGCTCTCTAACAGAACGGTTGTCAATGTGTGCACTCAACTTCCAGAGTTAAACCGGTGTGTGGATTCAGCAGTCTGCAAACACTTTCTCTGCAGAGTCCCAAAACAGGCGTTTTCAGCCCATTACCGGCATATGGAAGAAACAGCAGTAAGCACAGGGAAATATCTGCTTCTAAATCCAAAACGCAGCTATCTAACAGAACGGTTGTCAATGTGTGCACTCAACTTCCAGAGTTAAACCCGTGTGTGGATTCAGCAGTCTGCAAACACTTTCTCTGCAGAGTCCCAAAACAGACGTTTTCAGCCCTTTACCGGCATATGGAAGAAACAGCAGTAAGCACAGGGAAATATCTGCTTCTAAATCCAAAACGCAGCTATCTAACAGAACGGTTGTCAATGTGTGCACTCAACTTCCAGAGTTAAACCCGTGTGTGGATTCAGCAGTCTGCAAACACTTTCTCTGCAGAGTCCCAAAACAGGCGTTTTCAGCCCAATACCGGCATATGGAAGAAACAGCAGTAAGCACAGGGAAATATCTGCTTCTAAATCCAAAACGCAGCTATCTAACAGAACGGTTGTCAATGTGTGCACTCAACTTCCAGAGTTAAACCCGTGTGTGGATTCAGCAGTCTGCAAACACTTTCTCTGCAGAGTCCCAAAACAGGCGTTTTCAGCCCATTACCGGCATATGGAAGAAACGGCAGTAAGCACAGGGAAATATCTGCTTCTAAATCCAAAACGCAGCTATCTAACAGAACGGTTGTCAATGTGTGCACTCAACTTCCAGAGTTAAACCAGTGTGTGGATTCAGCAGTCTGCAAACCCTTTCTCTGCAGAGTCCCAAAACAGTTGTTTTCAGCCCATTACCGGCATATGGAAGAAACGGCAGTAAGCACAGGGAAATATCTGCTTCTAAATCCAAAACGCAGCTATCTAACAGAACGGTTGTCAATGTGTGCACTCAACTTCCAGAGTTAAACCCGTGTGTGGTTTCAGCAGTCTGCAAACACTTTCTCTGCAGAGTCCCAAAACAGGCGTTTTCAGCCCATTACCGGCATATGGAAGAAACAGCAGTAAGCACAGGGAAATATCTGCTTCTAAATCCAAAACGCAGCTATCTAACAGAACGGTTGTCAATGTGTGCACTCAACTTCCAGAGTTAAACCCGTGTGTGGATTCAGCAGTCTGCAAACACTTTCTCTGCAGAGTCCCAAAACAGGCGTTTTCAGCCCATTACCGGCATATGGAAGAAACAGCAGTAAGCACAGGGAAATATCTGCTTCTAAATCCAAAATGCAGCTCTCTAACAGAACGGTTGTCAATGTGTGCACTCAACTTCCAGAGTTAAACCGGTGTGTGGATTCAGCAGTCTGCAAACACTTTCTCTGCAGAGTCCCAAAACAGGCGTTTTCAGCCCATTACCGGCATATGGAAGAAACAGCAGTAAGCACAGGGAAATATCTGCTTCTAAATCCAAAACGCAGCTATCTAACAGAACGGTTGTCAATGTGTGCACTCAACTTCCAGAGTTAAACCGGTGTGTGGATTTAGCAGTCTGCAAACCCTTTCTCTGCAGAGTCCCAAAACAGGCGTTTTCAGCCCTTTACCGGCATATGGAAGAAACAGCAGTAAGCACAGGGAAATATCTGCTTCTAAATCCAAAACGCAGCTATCTAACAGAACGGTTGTCAATGTGTGCACTCAACTTCCAGAGTTAAACCCGTGTGTGGATTCAGCAGTCTGCAAACACTTTCTCTGCAGAGTCCCAAAACAGGCGTTTTCAGCCCATTACCGGCATATGGAAGAAACAGCAGTAAGCACAGGGAAATATCTGCTTCTAAATCCAAAACGCAGCTATCTAACAGAACGGTTGTCAATGTGTGCACTCAACTTCCAGAGTTAAACCCGTGTGTGGATTCAGCAGTCTGCAAACACTTTCTCTGCAGAGTCCCAAAACAGGCGTTTTCAGCCCATTACTGGCATATGAAGAAACGGCAGTAAGCACAGGGAAATATCTGCTTCTAAATCCAAAACGCAGCTATCTAACAGAACGGTTGTCAATGTGTGCACTCAACTTCCAGAGTTAAACCCGTGTGTGGATTCAGCAGTCTGCAAACACTTTCTCTGCAGAGTCCCAAAACAGGCGTTTTCAGCCCATTACCGGCATATGGAAGAAACAGCAGTAAGCACAGGGAAATATCTGCTTCTAAATCCAAAACGCAGCTATCTAACAGAACGGTTGTCAATGTGTGCACTCAACTTCCAGAGTTAAACCAGTGTGTGGATTCAGCAGTCTGCAAACCCTTTCTCTGCAGAGTCCCAAAACAGGCGTTTTCAGCCCTTTACCGGCATATGGAAGAAACAGCAGTAAGCACAGGGAAATATCTGCTTCTAAATCCAAAACGCAGCTATCTAACAGAACGGTTGTCAATGTGTGCACTCAACTTCCAGAGTTAAACCGGTGTGTGGATTCAGCAGTCTGCAAACACTTTCTCTGCAGAGTCCCAAAACTGGCGTTTTCAGCCCATTACCGGCATATGGAAGAAACAGCAGTAAGCACAGGGAAATATCTGCTTCTAAATCCAAAACGCAGCTATCTAACAGAACGGTTGTCAATGTGTGCACTCAACTTCCAGAGTTAAACTGGTGTGTGGATTCAGCAGTCTGCAAACACTTGCTCTGCAGAGTCCCAAAACAGGCGTTTTCAGCCCATTACCGGCATATGGAAGAAACAGCAGTAAGCACAGGGAAATATCTGCTTCTAAATCCAAAACGCAGCTATCTAACAGAACGGTTGTCAATGTGTGCACTCAACTTCCAGAGTTAAACCAGTGTGTGGATTCAGCAGTCTGCAAACACTTTCTCTGCAGAGTCCCAAAACAGGCGTTTTCAGCCCATTACCGGCATATGGAAGAAACAGCAGTAAGCACAAGGAAATATCTGCTTCTAAATCCAAAACGCAGCTATCTAACAGAACGGTTGTCAATGTGTGCACTCAACTTCCAGAGTTAAACCCGTGTGTGGATTCAGCAGTCTGCAAACCCTTTCTCTGCAGAGTCCCAAAACAGACGTTTTCAGCCCTTTACCGGCATATGGAAGAAACAGCAGTAAGCACAGGGAAATATCTGCTTCTAAATCCAAAACGCAGCTATCTAACAGAACGGTTGTCAATGTGTGCACTCAACTTCCAGAGTTAAACCCGTGTGTGGATTCAGCAGTCTGCAAACACTTTCTCTGCAGAGTCCCAAAACAGGCGTTTTCAGCCCAATACCGGCATATGGAAGAAACAGCAGTAAGCACAGGGAAATATCTGCTTCTAAATCCAAAACGCAGCTATCTAACAGAACGGTTGTCAATGTGTGCACTCAACTTCCAGAGTTAAACCCGTGTGTGGATTCAGCAGTCTGCAAACACTTTCTCTGCAGAGTCCCAAAACAGGCGTTTTCAGGCCATTACCGGCATATGGAAGAAACGGCAGTAAGCACAGGGAAATATCTGCTTCTAAATCCAAAACGCAGCTATCTAACAGAACGGTTGTCAATGTGTGCACTCAACTTCCAGATTTAAACCAGTGTGTGGATTCAGCAGTCTGCAAACCCTTTCTCTGCAGAGTCCCAAAACAGGTGTTTTCAGCCCATTACCGGCATATGGAAGAAACAGCAGTAAGCACAGGGAAATATCTGCTTCTAAATCCAAAACGCAGCTATCTAACAGAACGGTTGTCAATGTGTGCACTCAACTTCCAGAGTTAAACCCGTGTGTGGATTCAGCAGACCGCAAACACTTTCTCTGCAGAGTTCCAAAACAGGCGTTTTCAGCCCATTACCGGCATATGGAAGAAATAGCGGTAAGCATAGGGAAATATCTGCTTCTAAATCCAAAACGCAGCTATCTAACAGAACGGTTTTCAATGTGTGCACTCAACTTCCAGAGTTAAACCAGTGTGTGGATTCAGCAGTCTGCAAACACTTTCTCTGCAGAGTCCCAAAACAGGCGTTTTCAGCCCTTTACCGGCATATGGAAGAAACAGCAGTAAGCACAGGGAAATATCTGCTTCTAAATCCAAAACGCAGCTATCTAACAGAACGGTTGTCAATGTGTGCACTCAACTTCCAGAGTTAAACCCGTGTGTGGATTCAGCAGTCTGCAAACACTTTCTCTGCAGAGTCCCAAAACAGGCGTTTTCAGGCCATTACCGGCATATGGAAGAAACAGCAGTAAGCACAGGGAAATATCTGCTTCTAAATCCAAAACGCAGCTATCTAACAGAACGGTTGTCAATGTGTGCACTCAACTTCCAGAGTTAAACCCGTGTGTGGATTCAGCAGTCTGCAAACACTTCCTCTGCAGAGTCCCAAAACAGTCGTTTTCTTCCCATTACCGGCATATGGAAGAAACGGCAGTAAGCACAGGGAAATATCTGCTTTTAAATCCAAAACGCAGCTATCTAACAGAACGGTTGTCAATGTGTGCACTCAACTTCCAGAGTTAAACCCGTGTGTGGATTCAGCAGTCTGCAAACACTTTGTCTGCAGAGTCCCAAAACAGGCGTTTTCAGCCCTTTACCGGCATATGGAAGAAACAGCAGTAAGCACAGGGAAATATCTGCTTCTAAATCCAAAACGCAGCTATCTAACAGAACGGTTGTCAATGTGTGCACTCAACTTCCAGAGTTAAACCCGTGTGTGGATTCAGCAGTCTGCAAACACTTTCTCTGCAGAGTCCCAAAACAGGCGTTTTCAGCCCATTACCGGCATATGGAAGAAACAGCAGTAAGCACAGGGAAATATCTGCTTCTAAATCCAAAACGCAGCTATCTAACAGAACGGTTGTCAATGTGTGCACTCAACTTCCAGAGTTAAACCGGTGTGTGGATTCAGCAGTCTGCAAACACTTTCTCTGCAGAGTCCCAAAACTGGCGTTTTCAGCCCATTACCGGCATATGGAAGAAACAGCAGTAAGCAAAGGGAAATATCTGCTTCTAAATCCAAAACGCAGCTATCTAACAGAACGGTTTTCAATGTGTGCACTCAACTTCCAGAGTTAAACCAGTGTGTGGATTCAGCAGTCTGCAAACCCTTTCTCTGCAGAGAACCAAAACAGGCGTTTTCAGCCCTTTACCGGCATATGGAAGAAACAGCAGTAAGCACAGGGAAATATCTGCTTCTAAATCCAAAACGCAGCTATCTAACAGAACGGTTGTCAATGTGTGCACTCAACTTCCAGAGTTAAACCCGTGTGTGGATTCAGCAGTCTGCAAACACTTTCTCTGCAGAGTCCCAAAACAGGCGTTTTCAGCCCATTACCGGCATATGGAAGAAACAGCAGTAAGCACAGGGAAATATCTGCTTCTAAATCCAAAACGCAGCTATCTAACAGAACGGTTGTCAATGTGTGCACTCAACTTCCAGAGTTAAACCCGTGTGTGGATTCAGCAGTCTGCAAACACTTTCTCTGCAGAGTCCCAAAACAGGCGTTTTCAGCCCATTACCGGCATATGGAAGAAACAGCAGTAAGCACAGGGAAATATCTGCTTCTAAATCCAAAACGCAGCTATCTAACAGAACGGTTGTCAATGTGTGCACTCAACTTCCAGAGTTAAACCCGTGTGTGGATTCAGCAGTCTGCAAACCCTTTCTCTGCAGAGTCCCAAAACAGGCGTTTTCAGCCCTTTACCGGCATATGGAAGAAACAGCAGTAAGCACAGGGAAATATCTGCTTCTAAATCCAAAACGCAGCTATCTAACAGAACGGTTGTCAATGTGTGCACTCAACTTCCAGAGTTAAACCCGTGTGTGGATTCAGCAGTCTGCAAACACTTTCTCTGCAGAGTCCCAAAACAGGCGTTTTCAGCCCATTACCGGCATATGGAAGAAACAGCAGTAAGCACAGGGAAATATCTGCTTCTAAATCCAAAACGCAGCTATCTAACAGAACGGTTGTCAATGTGTGCACTCAACTTCCAGAGTTAAACCCGTGTGTGGATTCAGCAGTCTGCAAACACTTCCTCTGCAGAGTCCCAAAACAGGCGTTTTCAGCCCATTACCGGCATATGGAAGAAACAGCAGTAAGCACAGGGAAATATCTGCTGCTAAATCCAAAACGCAGCTATCTAACAGAACGGTTGTCAATGTGTGCACTCAACTTCCAGAGTTAAACCCGTGTGTGGATTCAGCAGTCTGCAAACACTTTCTCTGCAGAGTCCCAAAACTGGCGTTTTCAGCCCATTACCGGCATATGGAAGAAACAGCAGTAAGCAAAGGGAAATATCTGCTTCTAAATCCAAAACGCAGCTATCTAACAGAACGGTTTTCAATGTGTGCACTCAACTTCCAGAGTTAAACCAGTGTGTGGATTCAGCAGTCTGCAAACCCTTTCTCTGCAGAGTCCCAAAACAGGCGTTTTCAGCCCTTTACCGGCATATGGAAGAAACAGCAGTAAGCACAGGGAAATATCTGCTTCTAAATCCAAAACGCAGCTATCTAACAGAACGGTTGTCAATGTGTGCACTCAACTTCCAGAGTTAAACCCGTGTGTGGATTCAGCAGTCTGCAAACACTTTCTCTGCAGAGTCCCAAAACAGGCGTTTTCAGCCCATTACCGGCATATGGAAGAAACAGCAGTAAGCACAGGGAAATATCTGCTTCTAAATCCAAAACGCAGCTATCTAACAGAACGGTTGTCAATGTGTGCACTCAACTTCCAGAGTTAAACCAGTGTGTGGATTCAGCAGTCTGCAAACACTTTCTCTGCAGAGTCCCAAAACAGGCGTTTTCAGCCCTTTACCGGCATATGGAAGAAACAGCAGTAAGCACAGGGAAATATCTGCTTCTAAATCCAAAACGCAGCTATCTAACAGAACGGTTGTCAATGTGTGCACTCAACTTCCAGAGTTAAACCCGTGTGTGGATTCAGCAGTCTGCAAACACTTTCTCTGCAGAGTCCCAAAACAGGCGTTTTCAGCCCATTACCGGCATATGGAAGAAACAGCAGTAAGCACAGGGAAATATCTGCTTCTAAATCCAAAACGCAGCTATCTAACAGAACGGTTGTCAATGTGTGCACTCAACTTCCAGAGTTAAACCCGTGTGTGGATTCAGCAGTCTGCAAACACTTCCTCTGCAGGGTCCCAAAACAGGCGTTTTCTGCCCATTACCGGCATATGGAAGAAACGGCAGTAAGCACAGGGAAATATCTGCTTCTAAATCCAAAACGCAGCTATCTAACAGAACGGTTGTCAATGTGTGTACTCAACTTCCAGAGTTAAACCCGTGTGTGGATTCAGCAGTCTGCAAACACTTTCTCTGCAGAGTCCCAAAACAGGCGTTTTCAGCCCATTACCGGCATATGGAAGAAACAGCAGTAAGCACAGGGAAATATCTGCTTCTAAATCCAAAACGCAGCTATCTAACAGAACGGTTGTCAATGTGTGCACTCAACTTCCAGAGTTAAACCCGTGTGTGGATTCAGCAGTCTGCAAACACTTTCTCTGCAGAGTCCCAAAACAGGCGTTTTCAGCCCATTACCGGCATATGGAAGAAACAGCAGTAAGCACAGGGAAATATCTGCTTCTAAATCCAAAACGCAGCTATCTAACAGAACGGTTGTCAATGTGTGCACTCAACTTCCAGAGTTAAACCCGTGTGTGGATTCAGCAGTCTGCAAACACTTTCTCTGCAGAGTCCCAAAACAGGCGTTTTCAGCCCATTACCGGCATATGGAAGAAACAGCAGTAAGCACAGGGAAATATCTGCTTCTAAATCCAAAACGCAGCTATCTAACAGAACGGTTGTCAATGTGTGCACTCAACTTCCAGAGTTAAACCCGTGTGTGGATTCAGCAGTCTGCAAACACTTTCTCTGCAGAGTCCCAAAACAGGCGTTTTCAGCCCATTACCGGCATATGGAAGAAACAGCAGTAAGCACAGGGAAATATCTGCTTCTAAATCCAAAACGCAGCTATCTAACAGAACGGTTGTCAATGTGTGCACTCAACTTCCAGAGTTAAACCCGTGTGTGGATTCAGGAGTCTGCAAACACTTTCTCTGCAGAGTCCCAAAACAGGCGTTTTCAGCCCATTACCGGCATATGGAAGAAACAGCAGTAAGCACAGGGAAATATCTGCTTCTAAATCCAAAATGCAGCTCTCTAACAGAACGGTTGTCAATGTGTGCACTCAACTTCCAGAGTTAAACCAGTGTGTGGATTCAGCAGTCTGCAAACACTTTCTCTGCAGAGTCCCAAAACAGGCGTTTTCAGCCCATTACCGGCATATGGAAGAAACAGCAGTAAGCACAGGGAAATATCTGCTTCTAAATCCAAAACGCAGCTATCTAACAGAACGGTTGTCAATGTGTGCACTCAACTTCCAGAGTTAAACCGGTGTGTGGATTTAGCAGTCTGCAAACCCTTTCTCTGCAGAGTCCCAAAACAGGCGTTTTCAGCCCTTTACCGGCATATGGAAGAAACAGCAGTAAGCACAGGGAAATATCTGCTTCTAAATCCAAAACGCAGCTATCTAACAGAACGGTTGTCAATGTGTGCACTCAACTTCCAGAGTTAAACCCGTGTGTGGATTCAGCAGTCTGCAAACACTTTCTCTGCAGAGTCCCAAAACAGGCGTTTTCAGCCCATTACCGGCATATGGAAGAAACAGCAGTAAGCACAGGGAAATATCTGCTTCTAAATCCAAAACGCAGCTATCTAACAGAACGGTTGTCAATGTGTGCACTCAACTTCCAGAGTTAAACCCGTGTGTGGATTCAGCAGTCTGCAAACACTTTCTCTGCAGAGTCCCAAAACAGGCGTTTTCAGCCCATTACTGGCATATGAAGAAACGGCAGTAAGCACAGGGAAATGTCTGCTTCTAAATCCAAAACGCAGCTATCTAACAGAACGGTTGTCAATGTGTGCACTCAACTTCCAGAGTTAAACCGGTGTGTGGATTCAGCAGTCTGCAAACACTTTCTCTGCAGAGTCCCAAAACTGGCCTTTTCAGCCCATTACCGGCATATGGAAGAAACAGCAGTAAGCACAGGGAAATATCTGCTTCTAAATCCAAAACGCAGCTATCTAACAGAACGGTTGTCAATGTGTGCACTCAACTTCCAGAGTTAAACTGGTGTGTGGATAGAGCAGTCTGCAAACACTTTCTCTGCAGAGTCCCAAAACAGGCGTTTTCAGCCCATTACCGGCATATGGAAGAAACAGCAGTAAGCACAGGGAAATATCTGCTTCTAAATCCAAAACGCAGCTATCTAACAGAACGGTTGTCAATGTGTGCACTCAACTTCCAGAGTTAAACCAGTGTGTGGATTCAGCAGTCTGCAAACCCTTTCTCTGCAGAGTCCCAAAACAGGCGTTTTCAGCCCTTTACCGGCATATGGAAGAAACAGCAGTAAGCACAGGGAAATATCTGCTTCTAAATCCAAAACGCAGCTATCTAACAGAACGGTTGTCAATGTGTGCACTCAACTTCCAGAGTTAAACCCGTGTGTGGATTCAGCAGTCTGCAAACACTTTCTCTGCAGAGTCCCAAAACAGGCGTTTTCAGCCCATTACCGGCATATGGAAGAAACAGCAGTAAGCACAGGGAAATATCTGCTTCTAAATCCAAAACGCAGCTATCTAACAGAACGGTTGTCAATGTGTGCACTCAACTTCCAGAGTTAAACCCGTGTGTGGATTCAGCAGTCTGCAAACACTTTCTCTGCAGAGTCCCAAAACAGGCGTTTTCAGCCCATTACCGGCATATGGAAGAAACAGCAGTAAGCACAGGGAAATATCTGCTTCTAAATCCAAAACGCAGCTATCTAACAGAACGGTTGTCAATGTGTGCACTCAACTTCCAGAGTTAAACCCGTGTGTGGATTCAGCAGTCTGCAAACACTTTCTCTGCAGAGTCCCAAAACAGGCGTTTTCAGCCCATTACCGGCATATGGAAGAAACAGCAGTAAGCACAGGGAAATATCTGCTTCTAAATCCAAAACGCAGCTATCTAACAGAACGGTTGTCAATGTGTGCACTCAACTTCCAGAGTTAAACCAGTGTGTGGATTCCGCAGTCTGCAAACCCTTTCTCTGCAGAGTCCCAAAACAGGCGTTTTGAGCCCTTTACCGGCATATGGAAGAAACAGCAGTAAGCACAGGGAAATATCTGCTTCTAAATCCAAAACGCAGCTATCTAACAGAACGGTTGTCAATGTGTGCACTCAACTTCCAGAGTTAAACCCGTGTGTGGATTCAGCAGTCTGCAAACACTTTCTCTGCAGAGTCCCAAAACAGGCGTTTTCAGCCCATTACCGGCATATGGAAGAAACAGCAGTAAGCACAGGGAAATATCTGCTTCTAAATCCAAAACGCAGCTATCTAACAGAACGGTTGTCAATGTGTGCACTCAACTTCCAGAGTTAAACCCGTGTGTGGATTCAGCAGTCTGCAAACACTTCCTCTGCAGAGTCCCAAAACAGGCGTTTTCTGCCCATTACCGGCATATGGAAGAAACGGCAGTAAGCACAGGGAAATATCTGCTTCTAAATCCAAAACGCAGCTATCTAACAGAACGGTTGTCAATGTGTGCACTCAACTTCCAGAGTTAAACCCGTGTGTGGATTCAGCAGTCTGCAAACACTTTCTCTGCAGAGTCCCAAAACAGGCGTTTTCAGCCCATTACCGGCATAAGGAGGAAACAGCAGTAAGCACAGGGAAATATCTGCTTCTAAATCCAAAACGCAGCTATCTAACAGAACGGTTGTCAATGTGTGCACTCAACTTCCAGAGTTAAACCCGTGTGTGGATTCAGCAGTCTGCAAACACTTTGTCTGCAGAGTCCCAAAACAGGCGTTTTCAGCCCATTACCGGCATATGGAAGAAACAGCAGTAAGCACAGGGAAATATCTGCTTCTAAATCCAAAACGCAGCTATCTAACAGAACGGTTGTCAATGTGTGCACTCAACTTCCAGAGTTAAACCCGTGTGTGGATTCAGCAGTCTGCAAACACTTTCTCTGCAGAGTCCCAAAACAGGCGTTTTCAGCCCATTACCGGCATATGGAAGAAACAGCAGTAAGCACAGGGAAATATCTGCTTCTAAATCCAAAACGCAGCTATCTAACAGAACGGTTGTCAAAGTGTGCACTCAACTTCCAGAGTTAAACCAGTGTGTGGATTCCGCAGTCTGCAAACCCTTTCTCTGCAGAGTCCCAAAACAGGCGTTTTGAGCCCTTTACCGGCATATGGAAGAAACAGCAGTAAGCACAGGGAAATATCTGCTTCTAAATCCAAAACGCAGCTATCTAACAGAACGGTTGTCAATGTGTGCACTCAACTTCCAGAGTTAAACCCGTGTGTGGATTCAGCAGTCTGCAAACACTTTCTCTGCAGAGTCCCAAAACAGGCGTTTTCAGCCCATTACCGGCATATGGAAGAAACAGCAGTAAGCACAGGGAAATATCTGCTTCTAAATCCAAAACGCAGCTATCTAACAGAACGGTTGTCAATGTGTGCACTCAACTTCCAGAGTTAAACCCGTGTGTGGATTCAGCAGTCTGCAAACACTTCCTCTGCAGAGTCCCAAAACAGGCGTTTTCTGCCCATTACCGGCATATGGAAGAAACGGCAGTAAGCACAGGGAAATATCTGCTTCTAAATCCAAAACGCAGCTATCTAACAGAACGGTTGTCAATGTGTGCACTCAACTTCCAGAGTTAAACCCGTGTGTGGATTCAGCAGTCTGCAAACACTTTCTCTGCAGAGTCCCAAAACAGGCGTTTTCAGCCCATTACCGGCATAAGGAGGAAACAGCAGTAAGCACAGGGAAATATCTGCTTCTAAATCCAAAACGCAGCTATCTAACAGAACGGTTGTCAATGTGTGCACTCAACTTCCAGAGTTAAACCCGTGTGTGGATTCAGCAGTCTGCAAACACTTTCTCTGCAGAGTCCCAAAACAGGCGTTTTCAGCCCATTACCGGCATATGGAAGAAACAGCAGTAAGCACAGGGAAATATCTGCTTCTAAATCCAAAACGCAGCTATCTAACAGAACGGTTGTCAATGTGTGCACTCAACTTCCAGAGTTAAACCCGTGTGTGGATTCAGCAGTCTGCAAACACTTTCTCTGCAGAGTCCCAAAACAGGCGTTTTCAGCCCATTACCGGCATATGGAAGAAACAGCAGTAAGCACAGGGAAATATCTGCCTCTAAATCCAAAACGCAGCTATCTAACAGAACGGTTGTCAATGTGTGCACTCAACTTCCAGAGTTAAACCCGTGTGTGGATTCAGCAGTCTGCAAACACTTTCTCTGCAGAGTCCCAAAACAGGCGTTTTCAGCCCATTACCGGCATATGGAAGAAACAGCAGTCAGCAGAGGGAAATATCTGCTTCTAAATCCAAAACGCAGCTCTCTAACAGAACGGTTGTCAATGTGTGCACTCAACTTCCAGAGTTAAACCCGTGTGTGGATTCAGCAGTCTGCAAACACTTTCTCTGCAGAGTCCCAAAACAGGCGTTTTCAGCCCATTACCGGCATATGGAAGAAACAGCAGTAAGCACAGGGAAATATCTGCTTCTAAATCCAAAATGCAGCTCTCTAACAGAACGGTTGTCAATGTGTGCACTCAACTTCCAGAGTTAAACCGGTGTGTGGATTCAGCAGTCTGCAAACACTTTCTCTGCAGAGTCCCAAAACAGGCGTTTTCAGCCCATTACCGGCATATGTAAGAAACAGCAGTAAGCACAGGGAAATATCTGCTTTTAAATCCAAAACGCAGCTATCTAACAGAACGGTTGTCAATGTGTGCACTCAACTTCCAGAGTTAAACCGGTGTGTGGATTCAGCAGTCTGCAAACACTTTCTCTGCAGAGTCCCAAAACTGGCGTTTTCAGCCCATTACCGGCATATGGAAGAAACAGCAGTAAGCAAAGGGAAATATCTGCTTCTAAATCCAAAACGCAGCTATCTAACAGAACGGTTGTCAATGTGTGCACTCAACTTCCAGAGTTAAACCAGTGTGTGGATTCAGCAGTCTGCAAACCCTTTCTCTGCAGAGTCCCAAAACAGGCGTTTTCAGCCCTTTACCGGCATATGGAAGAAACAGCAGTAAGCACAGGGAAATATCTGCATCTAAATCCAAAACGCAGCTATCTAACAGAACGGTTGTCAATGTGTGCACTCAACTTCCAGAGTTAAACCCGTGTGTGGATTCAGCAGTCTGCAAACACTTTCTCTGCAGAGTCCCAAAACAGGCCTTTTCAGCCCATTACCGGCATACGGAAGAAACAGCAGTAAGCACAGGGAAATATCTGCTTCTAAATCCAAAACGCAGCTATCTAACAGAACGGTTGTCAATGTGTGCACTCAACTTCCAGAGTTAAACCCGTGTGTGGATTCAGCAGTCTGCAAACACTTTCTCTGCAGAGTCCCAAAACAGGCGTTTTCAGCCCATTACCGGCATATGGAAGAAACAGCAGTAAGCACAGGGAAATATCTGCTTCTAAATCCAAAACGCAGCTATCTAACAGAACGGTTGTCAATGTGTGCACTCAACTTCCAGAGTTAAACCAGTGTGTGGATTCAGCAGTCTGCAAACCCTTTCTCTGCAGAGTCCCAAAACAGGCGTTTTCAGCCCTTTACCGGCATATGGAAGAAACAGCAGTAAGCACAGGGAAATATCTGCTTCTAAATCCAAAACGCAGCTATCTAACAGAACGGTTGTCAATGTGTGCACTCAACTTCCAGAGTTAAACCCGTGTGTGGATTCAGCAGTCTGCAAACACTTTCTCTGCAGAGTCCCAAAACAGGCGTTTTCAGCCCATTACCGGCCTATGGAAGAAACAGCAGTAAGCACAGGGAAATATCTGCTTCTAAATCCAAAACGCAGCTATCTAACAGAACGGTTGTCAATGTGTGCACTCAACTTCCAGAGTTAAACCCGTGTGTGGATTCAGCAGTCTGCAAACACTTTCTCTGCAGAGTCCCAAAACAGGCGTTTTCAGCCCATTACCGGCATATGGAAGAAACAGCAGTAAGCACAGGGAAATATCTGCTTCTAAATCCAAAACGCAGCTATCTAACAGAACGGTTGTCAATGTGTGCACTCAACTTCCAGAGTTAAACCCGTGTGTGGATTCAGCAGTCTGCAAACCCTTTCTCTGCAGAGTCCCAAACCAGGCGTTTTCAGCCCTTTACCGGCATATGGAAGAAACAGCAGTAAGCACAGGGAAATATCTGCTTCTAAATCCAAAACGCAGCTATCTAACAGAACGGTTGTCAATGTGTGCACTCAACTTCCAGAGTTAAACCCGTGTGTGGATTCAGCAGTCTGCAAACACTTTCTCTGCAGAGTCCCAAAACAGGCGTTTTCAGCCCAATACCGGCATATGGAAGAAACAGCAGTAAGCACAGGGAAATATCTGCTTCTAAATCCAAAGCGCAGCTATCTAACAGAACGGTTGTCAATGTGTGCACTCAACTTCCAGAGTTAAACCCGTGTGTGGATTCAGCAGTCTGCAAACACTTTCTCTGCAGAGTCCCAAAACAGGCGTTTTCAGCCCATTACCGGCATATGGAAGAAACAGCAGTAAGCACAGGGAAATATCTGCTTCTAAATCCAAAACGCAGCTATCTAACAGAACGGTTGTCAATGTGTGCACTCAACTTCCAGAGTTAAACCCGTGTGTGGATTCAGCAGTCTGCAAACACTTCCTCTGCAGAGTCCCAAAACAGGCGTTTTCTGCCCATTACCGGCATATGGAAGAAACGGCAGTAAGCACAGGGAAATATCTGCTTCTAAATCCAAAACGCAGCTATCTAACAGAACGGTTGTCAATGTGTGCACTCAACTTCCAGAGTTAAACCCGTGTGTGGATTCAGCAGTCTGCAAACACTTTCTCTGCAGAGTCCCAAAACAGGCGTTTTCAGCCCATTACCGGCATAAGGAGGAAACAGCAGTAAGCACAGGGAAATATCTGCTTCTAAATCCAAAACGCAGCTATCTAACAGAACGGTTGTCAATGTGTGCACTCAACTTCCAGAGTTAAACCCGTGTGTGGATTCAGCAGTCTGCAAACACTTTGTCTGCAGAGTCCCAAAACAGGCGTTTTCAGCCCATTACCGGCATATGGAAGAAACAGCAGTCAGCACAGGGAAATATCTGCTTCTAAATCCAAAACGCAGCTATCTAACAGAACGGTTGTCAATGTGTGCACTCAACTTCCAGAGTTAAACCCGTGTGTGGATTCAGCAGTCTGCAAACACTTTCTCTGCAGAGTCCCAAAACAGGCGTTTTCAGCCCATTACCGGCATATGGAAGAAACAGCAGTAAGCACAGGGAAATATCTGCTTCTAAAACCAAAACGCAGCTATCTAACAGAACGGTTGTCAAAGTGTGCACTCAACTTCCAGAGTTAAACCAGTGTGTGGATTCCGCAGTCTGCAAACCCTTTCTCTGCAGAGTCCCAAAACAGGCGTTTTGAGCCCTTTACCGGCATATGGAAGAAACAGCAGTAAGCACAGGGAAATATCTGCTTCTAAATCCAAAACGCAGCTATCTAACAGAACGGTTGTCAATGTGTGCACTCAACTTCCAGAGTTAAACCCGTGTGTGGATTCAGCAGTCTGCAAACACTTTCTCTGCAGAGTCCCAAAACAGGCGTTTTCAGCCCATTACCGGCATATGGAAGAAACAGCAGTAAGCACAGGGAAATATCTGCTTCTAAATCCAAAACGCAGCTATCTAACAGAACGGTTGTCAATGTGTGCACTCAACTTCCAGAGTTAAACCCGTGTGTGGATTCAGCAGTCTGCAAACACTTCCTCTGCAGAGTCCCAAAACAGGCGTTTTCTGCCCATTACCGGCATATGGAAGAAACGGCAGTAAGCACAGGGAAATATCTGCTTCTAAATCCAAAACGCAGCTATCTAACAGAACGGTTGTCAATGTGTGCACTCAACTTCCAGAGTTAAACCCGTGTGTGGATTCAGCAGTCTGCAAACACTTTCTCTGCAGAGTCCCAAAACAGGCGTTTTCAGCCCATTACCGGCATAAGGAGGAAACAGCAGTAAGCACAGGGAAATATCTGCTTCTAAATCCAAAACGCAGCTATCTAACAGAACGGTTGTCAATGTGTGCACTCAACTTCCAGAGTTAAACCCGTGTGTGGATTCAGCAGTCTGCAAACACTTTCTCTGCAGAGTCCCAAAACAGGCGTTTTCAGCCCATTACCGGCATATGGAAGAAACAGCAGTAAGCACAGGGAAATATCTGCTTCTAAATCCAAAACGCAGCTATCTAACAGAACGGTTGTCAATGTGTGCACTCAACTTCCAGAGTTAAACCCGTGTGTGGATTCAGCAGTCTGCAAACACTTTCTCTGCAGAGTCCCAAAACAGGCGTTTTCAGCCCATTACCGGCATATGGAAGAAACAGCAGTAAGCACAGGGAAATATCTGCTTCTAAATCCAAAACGCAGCTATCTAACAGAACGGTTGTCAATGTGTGCACTCAACTTCCAGAGTTAAACCCGTGTGTGGATTCAGCAGTCTGCAAACACTTTCTCTGCAGAGTCCCAAAACAGGCGTTTTCAGCCCATTACCGGCATATGGAAGAAACAGCAGTCAGCAGAGGGAAATATCTGCTTCTAAATCCAAAACGCAGCTCTCTAACAGAACGGTTGTCAATGTGTGCACTAAACTTCCAGAGTTAAACCCGTGTGTGGATTCAGCAGTCTGCAAACACTTTCTCTGCAGAGTCCCAAAACAGGCGTTTTCAGCCCATTACCGGCATATGGAAGAAACAGCAGTAAGCACAGGGAAATATCTGCTTCTAAATCCAAAATGCAGCTCTCTAACAGAACGGTTGTCAATGTGTGCACTCAACTTCCAGAGTTAAACCGGTGTGTGGATTCAGCAGTCTGCAAACACTTTCTCTGCAGAGTCCCAAAACAGGCGTTTTCAGCCCATTACCGGCATATGGAAGAAACAGCAGTAAGCACAGGGAAATATCTGCTTCTAAATCCAAAACGCAGCTATCTAACAGAACGGTTGTCAATGTGTGCACTCAACCTCCAGAGTTAAACCGGTGTGTGGATTTAGCAGTCTGCAAACCCTTTCTCTGCAGAGTCCCAAAACAGGCGTTTTCAGCCCTTTACCGGCATATGGAAGAAACAGCAGTAAGCACAGGGAAATATCTGCTTCTAAATCCAAAACGCAGCTATCTAACAGAACGGTTGTCAATGTGTGCACTCAACTTCCAGAGTTAAACCCGTGTGTGGATTCAGCAGTCTGCAAACACTTTCTCTGCAGAGTCCCAAAACAGGCGTTTTCAGCCCATTACCGGCATATGGAAGAAACAGCAGTAAGCACAGGGAAATATCTGCTTCTAAATCCAAAACGCAGCTCTCTAACAGAACGGTTGTCAATGTGTGCACTCAACTTCCAGAGTTAAACCCGTGTGTGGATTCAGCAGTCTGCAAACTCTTTCTCTGCAGAGTCCCAAAACAGGCGTTTTCAGCCCATTACCGGCATATGGAAGAAACAGCAGTAAGCACAGGGAAATATCTGCTTCTAAATCCAAAATGCAGCTCTCTAACAGAACGGTTGTCAATGTGTGCACTCAACTTCCAGAGTTAAACCGGTGTGTGGATTCAGCAGTCTGCAAACACTTTCTCTGCAGAGTCCCAAAACAGGCGTTTTCAGCCCATTACCGGCATATGGAAGAAACAGCAGTAAGCACAGGGAAATATCTGCTTCTAAATCCAAAACGCAGCTATCTAACAGAACAGTTGTCAATGTGTGCACTCAACCTCCAGAGTTAAACCGGTGTGTGGATTTAGCAGTCTGCAAACCCTTTCTCTGCAGAGTCCCAAAACAGGCGTTTTCAGCCCTTTACCGGCATATGGAAGAAACAGCAGTAAGCACAGGGAAATATCTGCTTCTAAATCCAAAACGCAGCTATCTAACAGAACGGTTGTCAATGTGTGCACTCAACTTCCAGAGTTAAACCCGTGTGTGGATTCAGCAGTCTGCAAACACTTTCTCTGCAGAGTCCCAAAACAGGCGTTTTCAGCCCATTACCGGCATATGGAAGAAACAGCAGTAAGCACAGGGAAATATCTGCTTCTAAATCCAAAACGCAGCTATCTAACAGAACGGTTGTCAATGTGTGCACTCAACTTCCAGAGTTAAACCCGTGTGTGGATTCAGCAGTCTGCAAACACTTTCTCTGCAGAGTCCCAAAACAGGCGTTTTCAGCCCATTACTCTCATATGAAGAAACGGCAGTAAGCACAGGGAAATATCTGCTTCTAAATCCAAAACGCAGCTATCTAACAGAACGGTTGTCAATGTGTGCACTCAACTTCCAGAGTTAAACCCGTGTGTGGATTCAGCAGTCTGCAAACACTTTCTCTGCAGAGTCCCAAAACAGGCGTTTTCAGCCCATTACCGGCATATGGAAGAAACAGCAGTAAGCACAGGGAAATATCTGCTTCTAAATCCAAAACGCAGCTATCTAACAGAACGGTTGTCAATGTGTGCACTCAACTTCCAGAGTTAAACCAGTGTGTGGATTCAGCAGTCTGCAAACCCTTTCTCTGCAGAGTCCCAAAACAGGCGTTTTCAGCCCTTTACCGGCATATGGAAGAAACAGCAGTAAGCACAGGGAAATATCTGCTTCTAAATCCAAAACGCAGCTATCTAACAGAACGGTTGTCAATGTGTGCACTCAACTTCCAGAGTTAAACCCGTGTGTGGATTCAGCAGTCTGCAAACACTTTCTCTGCAGAGTCCCAAAACAGGCGTTTTCAGCCCATTACCGGCATATGGAAGAAACAGCAGTAAGCACAGGGAAATATCTGCTTCTAAATCCAAAACGCAGCTATCTAACAGAACGGTTGTCAATGTGTGCACTCAACTTCCAGAGTTAAACCCGTGTGTGGATTCAGCAGTCTGCAAACACTTCCTCTGCAGAGTCCCAAAACAGGCGTTTTCTGCCCATTACCGGCATATGGAAGAAACGGCAGTAAGCACAGGGAAATATCTGCTTCTAAATCCAAAACGCAGCTATCTAACAGAACGGTTGTCAATGAGTGCACTCAACTTCCAGAGTTAAACCCGTGTGTGGATTCAGCAGTCTGCAAACACTTTCTCTGCAGAGTCCCAAAACAGGCGTTTTCAGCCCATTACCGGCATAAGGAGGAAACAGCAGTAAGCACAGGGAAATATCTGCTTCTAAATCCAAAACGCAGCTATCTAACAGAACGGTTGTCAATGTGTGCACTCAACTTCCAGAGTTAAACCCGTGTGTGGATTCAGCAGTCTGCAAACACTTTGTCTGCAGAGTCCCAAAACAGGCGTTTTCAGCCCATTACCGGCATATGGAAGAAACAGCAGTAAGCACAGGGAAATATCTCCTTCTAAATCCAAAACGCAGCTATCTAACAGAACGGTTGTCAATGTGTGCACTCAACTTCCAGAGTTAAACCCGTGTGTGGATTCAGCAGTCTGCAAACACTTTCTCTGCAGAGTCCCAAAACAGGCGTTTTCAGCCCATTACCGGCATATGGAAGAAACAGCAGTAAGCACAGGGAAATATCTGCTTCTAAATCCAAAACGCAGCTATCTAACAGAACGGTTGTCAAAGTGTGCACTCAACTTCCAGAGTTAAACCAGTGTGTGGATTCCGCAGTCTGCAAACCCTTTCTCTGCAGAGTCCCAAAACAGGCGTTTTGAGCCCTTTACCGGCATATGGAAGAAACAGCAGTAAGCACAGGGAAATATCTGCTTCTAAATCCAAAACGCAGCTATCTAACAGAACGGTTGTCAATGTGTGCACTCAACTTCCAGAGTTAAACCCGTGTGTGGATTCAGCAGTCTGCAAACACTTTCTCTGCAGAGTCCCAAAACAGGCGTTTTCAGCCCATTACCGGCATATGGAAGAAACAGCAGTAAGCACAGGGAAATATCTGCTTCTAAATCCAAAACGCAGCTATCTAACAGAACGGTTGTCAATGTGTGCACTCAACTTCCAGAGTTAAACCCGTGTGTGGATTCAGCAGTCTGCAAACACTTCCTCTGCAGAGTCCCAAAACAGGCGTTTTCTGCCCATTACCGGCATATGGAAGAAACGGCAGTAAGCACAGGGAAATATCTGCTTCTAAATCCAAAACGCAGCTATCTAACAGAACGGTTGTCAATGTGTGCACTCAACTTCCAGAGTTAAACCCGTGTGTGGATTCAGCAGTCTGCAAACACTTTCTCTGCAGAGTCCCAAAACAGGCGTTTTCAGCCCATTACCGGCATAAGGAGGAAACAGCAGTAAGCACAGGGAAATATCTGCTTCTAAATCCAAAACGCAGCTATCTAACAGAACGGTTGTCAATGTGTGCACTCAACTTCCAGAGTTAAACCCGTGTGTGGATTCAGCAGTCTGCAAACACTTTCTCTGCAGAGTCCCAAAACAGGCGTTTTCAGCCCATTACCGGCATATGGAAGAAACAGCAGTAAGCACAGGGAAATATCTGCTTCTAAATCCAAAACGCAGCTATCTAACAGAACGGTTGTCAATGTGTGCACTCAACTTCCAGAGTTAAACCCGTGTGTGGATTCAGCAGTCTGCAAACACTTTCTCTGCAGAGTCCCAAAACAGGCGTTTTCAGCCCTTTACCGGCATATGGAAGAAACAGCAGTAAGCACAGGGAAATATCTGCTTCTAAATCCAAAACGCAGCTATCTAACAGAACGGTTGTCAATGTGTGCACTCAACTTCCAGAGTTAAACCCGTGTGTGGATTCAGCAGTCTGCAAACACTTTCTCTGCAGAGTCCCAAAACAGGCGTTTTCAGCCCATTACCGGCATATGGAAGAAACAGCAGTAAGCACAGGGAAATATCTGCTTCTAAATCCAAAACGCAGCTCTCTAACAGAACGGTTGTCAATGTGTGCACTCAACTTCCAGAGTTAAACCCGTGTGTTGATTCAGCAGTCTGCAAACACTTTCTCTGCAGAGTCCCAAAACAGGCGTTTTCAGCCCATTACCGGCATATGGAAGAAACAGCAGTAAGCACAGGGAAATATCTGCTTCTAAATCCAAAATGCAGCTCTCTAACAGAACGGTTGTCAATGTGTGCACTCAACTTCCAGAGTTAAACCGGTGTGTGGATTCAGCAGTCTGCAAACACTTTCTCTGCAGAGTCCCAAAACAGGCGTTTTCAGCCCATTACCGGCATATGGAAGAAACAGCAGTAAGCACAGGGAAATATCTGCTTCTAAATCCAAAACGCAGCTATCTAACAGAACGGTTGTCAATGTGTGCACTCAACCTCCAGAGTTAAACCGGTGTGTGGATTTAGCAGTCTGCAAACCCTTTCTCTGCAGAGTCCCAAAACAGGCGTTTTCAGCCCTTTACCGGCATATGGAAGAAACAGCAGTAAGCACAGGGAAATATCTGCTTCTAAATCCAAAACGCAGCTATCTAACAGAACGGTTGTCAATGTGTGCACTCAACTTCCAGAGTTAAACCCGTGTGTGGATTCAGCAGTCTGCAAACACTTTCTCTGCAGAGTCCCAAAACAGGCGTTTTCAGCCCATTACCGGCATATGGAAGAAACAGCAGTAAGCACAGGGAAATATCTGCTTCTAAATCCAAAACGCAGCTCTCTAACAGAACGGTTGTCAATGTGTGCACTCAACTTCCAGAGTTAAACCCGTGTGTGGATTCAGCAGTCTGCAAACACTTTCTCTGCAGAGTCCCAAAACAGGCGTTTTCAGCCCATTACCGGCATATGGAAGAAACAGCAGTAAGCACAGGGAAATATCTGCTTCTAAATCCAAAATGCAGCTCTCTAACAGAACGGTTGTCAATGTGTGCACTCAACTTCCAGAGTTAAACCGGTGTGTGGATTCAGCAGTCTGCAAACACTTTCTCTGCAGAGTCCCAAAACAGGCGTTTTCAGCCCATTACCGGCATATGGAAGAAACAGCAGTAAGCACAGGGAAATATCTGCTTCTAAATCCAAAACGCAGCTATCTAACAGAACAGTTGTCAATGTGTGCACTCAACCTCCAGAGTTAAACCGGTGTGTGGATTTAGCAGTCTGCAAACCCTTTCTCTGCAGAGTCCCAAAACAGGCGTTTTCAGCCCTTTACCGGCATATGGAAGAAACAGCAGTAAGCACAGGGAAATATCTGCTTCTAAATCCAAAACGCAGCTATCTAACAGAACGGTTGTCAATGTGTGCACTCAACTTCCAGAGTTAAACCCGTGTGTGGATTCAGCAGTCTGCAAACACTTTCTCTGCAGAGTCCCAAAACAGGCGTTTTCAGCCCATTACCGGCATATGGAAGAAACAGCAGTAAGCACAGGGAAATATCTGCTTCTAAATCCAAAACGCAGCTATCTAACAGAACGGTTGTCAATGTGTGCACTCAACTTCCAGAGTTAAACCCGTGTGTGGATTCAGCAGTCTGCAAACACTTTCTCTGCAGAGTCCCAAAACAGGCGTTTTCAGCCCATTACTGGCATATGAAGAAACGGCAGTAAGCACAGGGAAATATCTGCTTCTAAATCCAAAACGCAGCTATCTAACAGAACGGTTGTCAATGTGTGCACTCAACTTCCAGAGTTAAACCCGTGTGTGGATTCAGCAGTCTGCAAACACTTTCTCTGCAGAGTCCCAAAACAGGCGTTTTCAGCCCATTACCGGCATATGGAAGAAACAGCAGTAAGCACAGGGAAATATCTGCTTCTAAATCCAAAACGCAGCTATCTAACAGAACGGTTGTCAATGTGTGCACTCAACTTCCAGAGTTAAACCAGTGTGTGGATTCAGCAGTCTGCAAACCCTTTCTCTGCAGAGTCCCAAAACAGGCGTTTTCAGCCCTTTACCGGCATATGGAAGAAACAGCAGTAAGCACAGGGAAATATCTGCTTCTAAATCCAAAACGCAGCTATCTAACAGAACGGTTGTCAATGTGTGCACTCAACTTCCATAGTTAAACCCGTGTGTGGATTCAGCAGTCTGCAAACACTTTCTCTGCAGAGTCCCAAAACAGGCGTTTTCAGGCCATTACCGGCATATGGAAGAAACAGCAGTAAGCACAGGGAAATATCTGCTTCTAAATCCAAAACGCAGCTATCTAACAGAACGGTTGTCAATGTGTGCACTCAACTTCCAGAGTTAAACCCGTGTGTGGATTCAGCAGTCTGCAAACACTTCCTCTGCAGAGTCCCAAAACAGTCGTTTTCTTCCCATTACCAGCATATGGAAGAAACGGCAGTAAGCACAGGGAAATATCTGCTTTTAAATCCAAAACGCAGCTATCTAACAGAACGGTTGTCAATGTGTGCACTCAACTTCCAGAGTTAAACCCGTGTGTGGATTCAGCAGTCTGCAAACACTTTGTCTGTAGAGTCCCAAAACAGGCGTTTTCAGCCCTTTACCGGCATATGGAAGAAACAGCAGTAAGCACAGGGAAATATCTGCTTCTAAATCCAAAACGCAGCTATCTAACAGAACGGTTGTCAATGTGTGCACTCAACTTCCAGAGTTAAACCCGTGTGTGGATTCAGCAGTCTGCAAACACTTTCTCTGCAGAGTCCCAAAACAGGCGTTTTCAGCCCATTACCGGCATATGGAAGAAACAGCAGTAAGCACAGGGAAATATCTGCTTCTAAATCCAAAACGCAGCTATCTAACAGAACGGTTGTCAATGTGTGCACTCAACTTCCAGAGTTAAACCCGTGTGTGGATTCAGCATTCTGCAAACACTTTCTCTGCAGAGTCCCAAAACAGGCGTTTTCAGCCCATTACCGGCATATGGAAGAAACAGCAGTAAGCACAGGGAAATATCTGCTTCTAAATCCAAAACGCAGCTATCTAACAGAACGGTTGTCAATGTGTGCACTCAACTTCCAGAGTTAAACCCGTGTGTGGATTCAACAGTCTGCAAACACTTTCTCTGCAGAGTCCCAAAACAGGCGTTTTCAGCCCATTACCGGCATATGGAAGAAACAGCAGTAAGCACAGGGAAATATCTGCTTCTAAATCCAAAACGCAGCTATCTTACAGAACGGTTGTCAATGTGTGCACTCAACTTCCAGAGTTAAACCCGTGTGTGGATTCAGCAGTCTGCAAACACTTTCTCTGCAGAGTCCCAAAACAGGCGTTTTCAGCCCATTACCGGCATATGGAAGAAACAGCAGTAAGCACAGGGAAATATCTGCTTCTAAATCCAAAACGCAGCTATCTAACAGAACGGTTGTCAATGTGTGCACTCAACTTCCAGAGTTAAACCCGTGTGTGGATTCAGCAGTCTGCAAACACTTTCTCTGCAGAGTCCCAAAACAGGCGTTTTCAGCCCATTACCGGCATATGGAAGAAACAGCAGTAAGCACAGGGAAATATCTGCTTCTAAATCCAAAACGCAGCTATCTAACAGAACGGTTGTCAATGTGTGCACTCAACTTCCAGAGTTAAACCAGTGTGTGGATTCAGCAGTCTGCAAACCCTTTCTCTGCAGAGTCCCAAAACAGGCGTTTTCAGCCCTTTACCGGCACATGGAAGAAACAGCAGTAAGCACAGGGAAATATCTGCTTCTAAATCCAAAACGCAGCTATCTAACAGAACGGTTGTCAATGTGTGCACTCAACTTCCAGAGTTAAACCCGTGTGTGGATTCAGCAGTCTGCAAACACTTTCTCTGCAGAGTCCCAAAACAGGCGTTTTCAGCCCATTACCGGCATATGGAAGAAACAGCAGTAAGCACAGGGAAATATCTGCTTCTAAATCCAAAACGCAGCTATCTAACAGAACGGTTGTCAATGTGTGCACTCAACTTCCAGAGTTAAACCGGTGTGTGGATTCAGCAGTCTGCAAACACTTTCTCTGCAGAGTCCCAAAACAGGCGTTTTCAGCCCATTACCGGCATATGGAAGAAACAGCAGTAAGCACAGGGAAATATCTGCTTCTAAATCCAAAACGCAGCTATCTAACAGAACGGTTGTCAATGTGTGCACTCAACTTCCAGAGTTAAACCAGTGTGTGGATTCAGCAGTCTGCAAACCCTTTCTCTGCAGAGTCCCAAAACAGGCGTTTTCAGCCCTTTACCGGCATATGGAAGAAACAGCAGTAAGCACAGGGAAATATCTGCTTCTAAATCCAAAACGCAGCTATCTAACAGAACGGTTGTCAATGTGTGCACTCAACTTCCAGAGTTAAACCCGTGTGTGGATTCAGCAGTCTGCAAACACTTTCTCTGCAGAGTCCCAAAACTGGCGTTTTCAGCCCATTACCGGCATATGGAAGAAACAGCAGTAAGCAAAGGGAAATATCTGCTTCTAAATCCAAAACGCAGCTATCTAACAGAACGGTTTTCAATGTGTGCACTCAACTTCCAGAGTTAAACCAGTGTGTGGATTCAGCAGTCTGCAAACCCTTTCTCTGCAGAGTCCCAAAACAGGCGTTTTCAGCCCTTTACCGGCATATGGAAGAAACAGCAGTAAGCACAGGGAAATATCTGCTTCTAAATCCAAAACGCAGCTATCTAACAGAACGGTTGTCAATGTGTGCACTCAACTTCCAGAGTTAAACCCGTGTGTGGATTCAGCAGTCTGCAAACACTTTCTCTGCAGAGTCCCAAAACAGGCGTTTTCAGCCCATTACCGGCATATGGAAGAAACAGCAGTAAGCACAGGGAAATATCTGCTTCTAAATCCAAAACGCAGCTATCTAACAGAACGGTTGTCAATGTGTGCACTCAACTTCCAGAGTTAAACCAGTGTGTGGATTCAGCAGTCTGCAAACCCTTTCTCTGCAGAGTCCCAAAACAGGCGTTTTCAGCCCTTTACCGGCATATGGAAGAAACAGCAGTAAGCACAGGGAAATATCTGCTTCTAAATCCAAAACGCAGCTATCTAACAGAACGGTTGTCAATGTGTGCACTCAACTTCCAGAGTTAAACCCGTGTGTGGATTCAGCAGTCTGCAAACACTTTCTCTGCAGAGTCCCAAAACAGGCGTTTTCAGCCCATTACCGGCATATGGAAGAAACAGCAGTAAGCACAGGGAAATATCTGCTTCTAAATCCAAAACGCAGCTATCTAACAGAACGGTTGTCAATGTGTGCACTCAACTTCCAGAGTTAAACCCGTGTGTGGATTCAGCAGTCTGCAAACACTTTCTCTGCAGAGTCCCAAAACAGGCGTTTTCAGGCCATTACCGGCATATGGAAGAAACAGCAGTAAGCACAGGGAAATATCTGCTTCTAAATCCAAAACGCAGCTATCTAACAGAACGGTTGTCAATGTGTGCACTCAACTTCCAGAGTTAAACCCGTGTGTGGATTCAGCAGTCTGCAAACACTTCCTCTGCAGAGTCCCAAAACAGTCGTTTTCTTCCCATTACCAGCATATGGAAGAAACGGCAGTAAGCACAGGGAAATATCTGCTTTTAAATCCAAAACGCAGCTATCTAACAGAACGGTTGTCAATGTGTGCACTCAACTTCCAGAGTTAAACCCGTGTGTGGATTCAGCAGTCTGCAAACACTTTGTCTGTAGAGTCCCAAAACAGGCGTTTTCAGCCCTTTACCGGCATATGGAAGAAACAGCAGTAAGCACAGGGAAATATCTGCTTCTAAATCCAAAACGCAGCTATCTAACAGAACGGTTGTCAATGTGTGCACTCAACTTCCAGAGTTAAACCCGTGTGTGGATTCAGCAGTCTGCAAACACTTTCTCTGCAGAGTCCCAAAACAGGCGTTTTCAGCCCATTACCGGCATATGGAAGAAACAGCAGTAAGCACAGGGAAATATCTGCTTCTAAATCCAAAACGCAGCTATCTAACAGAACGGTTGTCAATGTGTGCACTCAACTTCCAGAGTTAAACCCGTGTGTGGATTCAGCAGTCTGCAAACACTTTCTCTGCAGAGTCCCAAAACTGGCGTTTTCAGCCCATTACCGGCATATGGAAGAAACAGCAGTAAGCACAGGGAAATATCTGCTTCTAAATCCAAAACGCAGCTATCTAACAGAACGGTTTTCAATGTGTGCACTCAACTTCCAGAGTTAAACCAGTGTGTGGATTCAGCAGTCTGCAAACCCTTTCTCTGCAGAGTCCCAAAACAGGCGTTTTCAGCCCTTTACCGGCATATGGAAGAAACAGCAGTAAGCACAGGGAAATATCTGCTTCTAAATCCAAAACGCAGCTATCTAACAGAACGGTTGTCAATGTGTGCACTCAACTTCCAGAGTTAAACCCGTGTGTGGATTCAGGAGTCTGCAAACACTTTCTCTGCAGAGTCCCAAAACAGGCGTTTTCAGCCCATTACCGGCATATGGAAGAAACAGCAGTAAGCACAGGGAAATATCTGCTTCTAAATCCAAAACGCAGCTATCTAACAGAACGGTTGTCAATGTGTGCACTCAACTTCCAGAGTTAAACCCGTGTGTGGATTCAGCAGTCTGCAAACACTTTCTCTGCAGAGTCCCAAAACAGGCGTTTTCAGCCCATTACCGGCATATGGAAGAAACAGCAGTAAGCACAGGGAAATATCTGCTTCTAAATCCAAAACGCAGCTATCTAACAGAACGGTTGTCAATGTGTGCACTCAACTTCCAGAGTTAAACCCGTGTGTGGATTCAACAGTCTGCAAACACTTTCTCTGCAGAGTCCCAAAACAGGCGTTTTCAGCCCATTACCGGCATATGGAAGAAACAGCAGTAAGCACAGGGAAATATCTGCTTCTAAATCCAAAACGCAGCTATCTAACAGAACGGTTGTCAATGTGTGCACTCAACTTCCAGAGTTAAACCAGTGTGTGGATTCCGCAGTCTGCAAACCCTTTCTCTGCAGAGTCCCAAAACAGGCGTTTTGAGCCCTTTACCGGCATATGGAAGAAACAGCAGTAAGCACAGGGAAATATCTGCTTCTAAATCCAAAACGCAGCTATCTAACAGAACGGTTGTCAATGTGTGCACTCAACTTCCAGAGTTAAACCCGTGTGTGGATTCAGCAGTCTGCAAACACTTTCTCTGCAGAGTCCCAAAACAGGCGTTTTCAGCCCATTACCGGCATATGGAAGAAACAGCAGTAAGCACAGGGAAATATCTGCTTCTAAATCCAAAACGCAGCTATCTAACAGAACGGTTGTCAATGTGTGCACTCAACTTCCAGAGTTAAACCCGTGTGTGGATTCAGCAGTCTGCAAACACTTCCTCTGCAGAGTCCCAAAACAGGCGTTTTCTGCCCATTACCGGCATATGGAAGAAACGGCAGTAAGCACAGGGAAATATCTGCTTCTAAATCCAAAACGCAGCTATCTAACAGAACGGTTGTCAATGTGTGCACTCAACTTCCAGAGTTAAACCCGTGTGTGGATTCAGCAGTCTGCAAACACTTTCTCTGCAGAGTCCCAAAACAGGCGTTTTCAGCCCATTACCGGCATATGGAAGAAACAGCAGTAAGCACAGGGAAATATCTGCTTCTAAATCCAAAACGCAGCTATCTAACAGAACGGTTGGCAATGTGTGCACTCAACTTCCAGAGTTAAACCCGTGTGTGGATTCAGCAGTCTGCAAACACTTTCTCTGCAGAGTCCCAAAACAGGCGTTTTCAGCCCATTACCGGCATATGGAAGAAACAGCAGTAAGCACAGGGAAATATCTGCTTCTAAATCCAAAACGCAGCTATCTAACAGAACGGTTGTCAATGTGTGCACTCAACTTCCAGAGTTAAACCCGTGTGTGGATTCAGCAGTCTGCAAACACTTTCTCTGCAGAGTCCCAAAACTGGCGTTTTCAGCCCATTACCGGCATATGGAAGAAACAGCAGTAAGCACAGGGAAATATCTGCTTCTAAATCCAAAACGCAGCTATCTAACAGAACGGTTGTCAATGTGTGCACTCAACTTCCAGAGTTAAACCAGTGTGTGGATTCAGCAGTCTGCAAACCCTTTCTCTGCAGAGTCCCAAAACAGGCGTTTTCAGCCCTTTACCGGCATATGGAAGAAACAGCAGTAAGCACAGGGAAATATCTGCTTCTAAATCCAAAACGCAGCTATCTAACAGAACGGTTGTCAATGTGTGCACTCAACTTCCAGAGTTAAACCCGTGTGTGGATTCAGCAGTCTGCAAACACTTTCTCTGCAGAGTCCCAAAACAGGCGTTTTCAGCCCATTACCGGCATATGGAAGAAACAGCAGTAAGCACAGGGAAATATCTGCTTCTAAATCCAAAACGCAGCTATCTAACAGAACGGTTGTCAATGTGTGCACTCAACTTCCAGAGTTAAACCGGTGTGTGGATTCAGCAGTCTGCAAACACTTTCTCTGCAGAGTCCCAAAACAGGCGTTTTCAGCCCATTACCGGCATATGGAAGAAACAGCAGTAAGCACAGGGAAATATCTGCTTCTAAATCCAAAACGCAGCTATCTAACAGAACGGTTGTCAATGTGTGCACTCAACTTCCAGAGTTAAACCAGTGTGTGGATTCAGCAGTCTGCAAACCCTTTCTCTGCAGAGTCCCAAAACAGGCGTTTTCAGCCCTTTACCGGCATATGGAAGAAACAGCAGTAAGCACAGGGAAATATCTGCTTCTAAATCCAAAACGCAGCTATCTAACAGAACGGTTGTCAATGTGTGCACTCAACTTCCAGAGTTAAACCCGTGTGTGGATTCAGCAGTCTGCAAACACTTTGTCTGCAGAGTCCCAAAACAGTCGTTTTCAGCCCTTTACCGGCATATGGAAGAAACAGCAGTAAGCACAGGGAAATATCTGCTTCTAAATCCAAAACGCAGCTATCTAACAGAACGGTTGTCAATGTGTGCACTCAACTTCCAGAGTTAAACCCGTGTGTGGATTCAGCAGTCTGCAAACACTTTCTCTGCAGAGTCCCAAAACAGGCGTTTTCAGCCCATTACCGGCATATGGAAGAAACAGCAGTAAGCACAGGGAAATATCTGCTTCTAAATCCAAAACGCAGCTATCTAACAGAACGGTTGTCAATGTGTGCACTCAACTTCCAGAGTTAAACCGGTGTGTGGATTCAGCAGTCTGCAAACACTTTCTCTGCAGAGTCCCAAAACAGGCGTTTTCAGCCCATTACCGGCATATGGAAGAAACAGCAGTAAGCAAAGGGAAATATCTGCTTCTAAATCCAAAACGCAGCTATCTAACAGAACGGTTTTCAATGTGTGCACTCAACTTCCAGAGTTAAACCAGTGTGTGGATTCAGCAGTCTGCAAACCCTTTCTCTGCAGAGTCCCAAAACAGGCGTTTTCAGCCCTTTACCGGCATATGGAAGAAACAGCAGTAAGCACAGGGAAATATCTGCTTCTAAATCCAAAACGCAGCTATCTAACAGAACGGTTGTCAATGTGTGCACTCAACTTCCAGAGTTAAACCCGTGTGTGGATTCAGCAGTCTGCAAACACTTTCTCTGCAGAGTCCCAAAACAGGCGTTTTCAGCCCATTACCGGCATATGGAAGAAACAGCAGTAAGCACAGGGAAATATCTGCTTCTAAATCCAAAACGCAGCTATCTAACAGAACGGTTGTCAATGTGTGCACTCAACTTCCAGAGTTAAACCCGTGTGTGGATTCAGCAGTCTGCAAACCCTTTCTCTGCAGAGTCCCAAAACAGGCGTTTTCAGCCCTTTACCGGCATATGGAAGAAACAGCAGTAAGCACAGGGAAATATCTGCTTCTAAATCCAAAACGCAGCTATCTAACAGAACGGTTGTCAATGTGTGCACTCAACTTCCAGAGTTAAACCCGTGTGTGGATTCAGCAGTCTGCAAACACTTTCTCTGCAGAGTCCCAAAACAGGCGTTTTCAGGCCATTACCGGCATATGGAAGAAACAGCAGTAAGCACAGGGAAATATCTGCTTCTAAATCCAAAACGCAGCTATCTAACAGAACGGTTGTCAATGTGTGCACTCAAATTCCAGAGTTAAACCCGTGTGTGGATTCAGCAGTCTGCAAACACTTCCTCTGCTGAGTCCCAAAACAGTCGTTTTCTTCCCATTACCAGCATATGGAAGAAACGGCAGTAAGCACAGGGAAATATCTGCTTTTAAATCCAAAACGCAGCTATCTAACAGAACGGTTGTCAATGTGTGCACTCAACTTCCAGAGTTAAACCCGTGTGTGGATTCAGCAGTCTGCAAACACTTTCTCTGCAGAGTCCCAAAACAGGCGTTTTCAGCCCTTTACCGGCATATGGAAGAAACAGCAGTAAGCACAGGGAAATATCTGCTTCTAAATCCAAAACGCAGCTATCTAACAGAACGGTTGTCAATGTGTGCACTCAACTTCCAGAGTTAAACCCGTGTGTTGATTCAGCAGTCTGCAAACACTTTCTCTGCAGAGTCCCAAAACAGGCGTTTTCAGCCCATTACCGGCATATGGAAGAAACAGCAGTAAGCACAGGGAAATATCTGCTTCTAAATCCAAAACGCAGCTATCTAACAGAACGGTTGTCAATGTGTGCACTCAACTTCCAGAGTTAAACCCGTGTGTTGATTCAGCAGTCTGCAAACACTTTCTCTGCAGAGTCCCAAAACTGGCGTTTTCAGCCCATTACCGGCATATGGAAGAAACAGCAGTAAGCAAAGGGAAATATCTGCTTCTAAATCGAAAACGCAGCTATCTAACAGAACGGTTTTCAATGTGTGCACTCAACTTCCAGAGTTAAACCGGTGTGTGGATTCAGCAGTCTGCAAACCCTTTCTCTGCAGAGTCCCAAAACAGGCGTTTTCAGCCCTTTACCGGCATATGGAAGAAACAGCAGTAAGCACAGGGAAATATCTGCTTCTAAATCCAAAACGCAGCTATCTAACAGAACGGTTGTCAATGTGTGCACTCAACTTACAGAGTTAAACCCGTGTGTGGATTCAGCAGTCTGCAAACACTTTCTCTGCAGAGTCCCAAAACAGGCGTTTTCAGGCCATTACCGGCATATGGAAGAAACAGCAGTAAGCACAGGGAAATATCTGCTTCTAAATGCAAAACGCAGCTATCTAACAGAACGGTTGTCAATGTGTGCACTCAACTTCCAGAGTTAAACCCGTGTGTGGATTCAGCAGTCTGCAAACACTTTCTCTGCAGAGTCCCAAAACAGGCGTTTTCAGCCCATTACCGGCATATGGAAGAAACAGCAGTAAGCACAGGGAAATATCTGCTTCTAAATCCAAAACGCAGCTATCTAACAGAACGGTTGTCAATGTGTGCACTCAACTTCCAGAGTTAAACCAGTGTGTGGTTTCAGCAGTCTGCAAACACTTTCTCTGCAGAGTCCCAAAACAGGCGTTTTCAGCCCATTACCGGCATATGGAAGAAACAGCAGTAAGCACAGGGAAATATCTGCTTCTAAATCCAAAACGCAGCTATCTAACAGAACGGTTGTCAATGTGTGCACTCAACTTCCAGAGTTAAACCAGTGTGTGGATTCCGCAGTCTGCAAACCCTTTCTCTGCAGAGTCCCAAAACAGGCGTTTTCAGCCCTTTACCGGCATATGGAAGAAACAGCAGTAAGCACAGGGAAATATCTGCTTCTAAATCCAAAACGCAGCTATCTAACAGAACGGTTGTCAATGTGTGCACTCAACTTCCAGAGTTAAACCCGTGTGTGGATTCAGCAGTCTGCAAACACTTTCTCTGCAGAGTCCCAAAACAGGCGTTTTCAGCCCATTACCGGCATATGGAAGAAACAGCAGTAAGCACAGGGAAATATCTGCTTCTAAATCCAAAACGCAGCTATCTAACAGAACGGTTGTCAATGTGTGCACTCAACTTCCAGAGTTAAACCCGTGTGTGGATTCAGCAGTCTGCAAACACTTTCTCTGCAGAGTCCCAAAACAGGCGTTTTCAGGCCATTACCGGCATATGGAAGAAACAGCAGTAAGCACAGGGAAATATCTGCTTCTAAATCCAAAACGCAGCTATCTAACAGAACGGTTGTCAATGTGTGCACTCAACTTCCAGAGTTAAACCCCTGTGTGGATTCAACAGTCTGCAAACACTTTCTCTGCAGAGTCCCAAAACAGGCGTTTTCAGCCCATTACCGGCATATGGAAGAAACAGCAGTAAGCACAGGGAAATATCTGCTTCTAAATCCAAAACGCAGCTATCTAACAGAACGGTTGTCAATGTGTGCACTCAACTTCCAGAGTTAAACCAGTGTGTGGATTCCGCAGTCTGCAAACCCTTTCTCTGCAGAGTCCCAAAACAGGCGTTTTGAGCCCTTTACCGGCATATGGAAGAAACAGCAGTAAGCACAGGGAAATATCTGCTTCTAAATCCAAAACGCAGCTATCTAACAGAACGGTTGTCAATGTGTGCACTCAACTTCCAGAGTTAAACCCGTGTGTGGATTCAGCAGTCTGCAAACACTTTCTCTGCAGAGTCCCAAAACAGGCGTTTTCAGCCCATTACCGGCATATGGAAGAAACAGCAGTAAGCACAGGGAAATATCTGCTTCTAAATCCAAAACGCAGCTATCTAACAGAACGGTTGTCAATGTGTGCACTCAACTTCCAGAGTTAAACCCGTGTGTGGATTCAGCAGTCTGCAAACACTTCCTCTGCAGAGTCCCAAAACAGGCGTTTTCTGCCCATTACCGGCATATGGAAGAAACGGCAGTAAGCACAGGGAAATATCTGCTTCTAAATCCAAAACGCAGCTATCTAACAGAACGGTTGTCAATGTGTGCACTCAACTTCCAGAGTTAAACCCGTGTGTGGATTCAGCAGTCTGCAAACACTTTCTCTGCAGAGTCCCAAAACAGGCGTTTTCAGCCCATTACCGGCATATGGAAGAAACAGCAGTAAGCACAGGGAAATATCTGCTTCTAAATCCAAAACGCAGCTATCTAACAGAACGGTTGTCAATGTGTGCACTCAACTTCCAGAGTTAAACCCGTGTGTGGATTCAGCAGTCTGCAAACACTTTCTCTGCAGAGTCCCAAAACAGGCGTTTTCAGCCCATTACCGGCATATGGAAGAAACAGCAGTAAGCACAGGGAAATATCTGCTTCTAAATCCAAAACGCAGCTATCTAACAGAACGGTTGTCAATGTGTGCACTCAACTTCCAGAGTTAAACCAGTGTGTGGATTCAGCAGTCTGCAAACCCTTTCTCTGCAGAGTCCCAAAACAGGCGTTTTCAGCCCATTACCGGCATATGGAAGAAACAGCAGTAAGCACAGGGAAATATCTGCTTCTAAATCCAAAACGCAGCTATCTAACAGAACGGTTGTCAATGTGTGCACTGAACTTCCAGAGTTAAACCCGTGTGTGGATTCAGCAGTCTGCAAACACTTTCTCTGCAGAGTCCCAAAACAGGCGTTTTCAGCCCATTACCGGCATATGGAAGAAACAGCAGTAAGCACAGGGAAATATCTGCTTCTAAATCCAAAACGCAGCTATCTAACAGAACGGTTGTCAATGTGTGCACTCAACTTCCAGAGTTAAACCGGTGTGTGGATTCAGCAGTCTGCAAACACTTTCTCTGCAGAGTCCCAAAACAGGCGTTTTCAGCCCGTTACCGGCATATGGAAGAAACAGCAGTAAGCACAGGGAAATATCTGCTTCTAAATCCAAAACGCAGCTATCTAACAGAACGGTTGTCAATGTGTGCACTCAACTTCCAGAGTTAAACCAGTGTGTGGATTCCGCAGTCTGCAAACCCTTTCTCTGCAGAGTCCCAAAACAGGCGTTTTGAGCCCTTTACCGGCATATGGAAGAAACAGCAGTAAGCACAGGGAAATATCTGCTTCTAAATCCAAAACGCAGCTATCTAACAGAACGGTTGTCAATGTGTGCACTCAACTTCCAGAGTTAAACCCGTGTGTGGATTCAGCAGTCTGCAAACACTTTGTCTGCAGAGTCCCAAAACAGGCGTTTTCAGCCCTTTACCGGCATATGGAAGAAACAGCAGTAAGCACAGGGAAATATCTGCTTCTAAATCCAAAACGCAGCTATCTAACAGAACGGTTGTCAATGTGTGCACTCAACTTCCAGAGTTAAACCCGTGTGTGGATTCAGCAGTCTGCAAACACTTTCTCTGCAGAGTCCCAAAACAGGCGTTTTCAGCCCATTACCGGCATATGGAAGAAACAGCAGTAAGCACAGGGAAATATCTGCTTCTAAATCCAAAACGCAGCTATCTAACAGAACGGTTGTCAATGTGTGCACTCAACTTCCAGAGTTAAACCGGTGTGTGGATTCAGCAGTCTGCAAACACTTTCTCTGCAGAGTCCCAAAACTGGCGTTTTCAGCCCATTACCGGCATATGGAAGAAACAGCGGTAAGCAAAGGGAAATATCTGCTTCTAAATCCAAAACGCAGCTATCTAACAGAACGGTTTTCAATGTGTGCACTCAACTTCCAGAGTTAAACCAGTGTGTGGATTCAGCAGTCTGCAAACCCTTCTCTGCAGAGTCCCAAAACAGGCGTTTTCAGCCCTTTACCGGCATATGGAAGAAACAGCAGTAAGCACAGGGAAATATCTGCTTCTAAATCCAAAACGCAGCTATCTAACAGAACGGTTGTCAATGTGTGCACTCAACTTCCAGAGTTAAACCCGTGTGTGGATTCAGCAGTCTGCAAACACTTTCTCTGCAGAGTCCCAAAACAGGCGTTTTCAGCCCATTACCGGCATATGGAAGAAACAGCAGTAAGCACAGGGAAATATCTGCTTCTAAATCCAAAACGCAGCTATCTAACAGAACGGTTGTCAATGTGTGCACTCAACTTCCAGAGTTAAACCCGTGTGTGGATTCAGCAGTCTGCAAAAACTTTCTCTGCAGAGTCCCAAAACAGGCGTTTTCAGCCCATTACCGGCATATGGAAGAAACAGCAGTAAGCACAGGGAAATATCTGCTTCTAAATCCAAAACGCAGCTATCTAACAGAACGGTTGTCAATGTGTGCACTCAACTTCCAGAGTTAAACCCGTGTGTGGATTCAGCAGTCTGCAAACACTTTCTCTGCAGAGTCCCAAAACAGGCGTTTTCAGCCCATTACCGGCATATGGAAGAAACAGCAGTAAGCACAGGGAAATATCTGCTTCTAAATCCAAAACGCAGCTATCTAACAGAACGGTTGTCAATGTGTGCACTCAACTTCCAGAGTTAAACCCGTGTGTGGATTCAGCAGTCTGCAAACACTTTCTCTGCAGAGTCCCAAAACAGGCGTTTTCAGCCCATTACCGGCATATGGAAGAAACAGCAGTAAGCACAGGGAAATATCTGCTTCTAAATCCAAAACGCAGCTATCTAACAGAACGGTTGTCAATGTGTGCACTCAACTTCCAGAGTTAAACCAGTGTGTGGATTCCGCAGTCTGCAAACCCTTTCTCTGCAGAGTCCCAAAACAGGCGTTTTGAGCCCTTTACCGGCATATGGAAGAAACAGCAGTAAGCACAGGGAAATATCTGCTTCTAAATCCAAAACGCAGCTATCTAACAGAACGGTTGTCAATGTGTGCACTCAACTTCCAGAGTTAAACCCGTGTGTGGATTCAGCAGTCTGCAAACCCTTTCTCTGCAGAGTCCCAAAACAGGCGTTTTCAGCCCTTTACCGGCATATGGAAGAAACAGCAGTAAGCACAGGGAAATATCTGCTTCTAAATCCAAAACGCAGCTATCTAACAGAACGGTTGTCAATGTGTGCACTCAACTTCCAGAGTTAAACCCGTGTGTGGATTCAGCAGTCTGCAAACACTTCCTCTGCAGAGTCCCAAAACAGGCGTTTTCTGCCCATTACCGGCATATGGAAGAAACGGCAGTAAGCACAGGGAAATATCTGCTTCTAAATCCAAAACGCAGCTATCTAACAGAACGGTTGTCAATGTGTGCACTCATCTTCCAGAGTTAAACCCGTGTGTGGATTCAGCAGTCTGCAAACACTTTCTCTGCAGAGTCCCAAAACAGGCGTTTTCAGCCCATTACCGGCATATGGAAGAAACAGCAGTAAGCACAGGGAAATATCTGCTTCTAAATCCAAAACGCAGCTATCTAACAGAACGGTTGTCAATGTGTGCACTCAACTTCCAGAGTTAAACCCGTTTGTGGATTCAGCAGTCTGCAAACACTTTCTCTGCAGAGTCCCAAAACAGGCGTTTTCAGCCCATTACCGGCATATGGAAGAAACAGCAGTAAGCACAGGGAAATATCTGCTTCTAAATCCAAAACGCAGCTATCTAACAGAACGGTTGTCAATGTGTGCACTCAACTTGCAGAGTTAAACCCGTGTGTGGATTCAGCAGTCTGCAAACACTTTCTCTGCAGAGTCCCAAAACAGGCTTTTTCAGCCCATTACCGGCATATGGAAGAAACAGCAGTAAGCACAGGGAAATATCTGCTTCTAAATCCAAAACGCAGCTATCTAACAGATCGGTTGTCAATGTGTGCACTCAACTTCCAGAGTTAAACCCGTGTGTGGATTCAGCAGTCTGCAAAAACTTTCTCTGCAGAGTCCCAAAACAGGCGTTTTCAGCCCATTACCGGCATATGGAAGAAACAGCAGTAAGCACAGGGAAATATCTGCTTCTAAATCCAAAACGCAGCTATCTAACAGAACGGTTGTCAATGTGTGCACTCAACTTCCAGAGTTAAACCCGTGTGTGGATTCAGCAGTCTGCAAACACTTTCTCTGCAGAGTCCCAAAACAGGCGTTTTCAGCCCATTACCGGCATATGGAAGAAACAGCAGTAAGCACAGGGAAATATCTGCTTCTAAATCCAAAATGCAGCTCTCTAACAGAACGGTTGTCAATGTGTGCACTCAACTTCCAGAGTTAAACCGGTGTGTGGATTCAGCAGTCTGCAAACACTTTCTCTGCAGAGTCCCAAAACAGGCGTTTTCAGCCCATTACCGGCATATGGAAGAAACAGCAGTAAGCACAGGGAAATATCTGCTTCTAAATCCAAAACGAAGCTATCTAACAGAACGGTTGTCAATGTGTGCACTCAACTTCCAGAGTTAAACCGGTGTGTGGATTTAGCAGTCTGCAAACCCTTTCTCTGCAGAGTCCCAAAACAGGCGTTTTCAGCCCTTTACCGGCATATGGAAGAAACAGCAGTAAGCACAGGGAAATATCTGCTTCTAAATCCAAAACGCAGCTATCTAACAGAACGGTTGTCAATGTGTGCACTCAACTTCCAGAGTTAAACCCGTGTGTGGATTCAGCAGTCTGCAAACACTTCCTCTGCAGAGTCCCAAAACAGTCGTTTTCTTCCCTTTACCAGCATATGGAAGAAACGGCAGTAAGCACAGGGAAATATCTGCTTTTAAATCCAAAACGCAGCTATCTAACAGAACGGTTGTCAATGTGTGCACTCAACTTCCAGAGTTAAACCCGTGTGTGGATTCAGCAGTCTGCAAACACTTTGTCTGCAGAGTCCCAAAACAGGCGTTTTCAGCCCTTTACCGGCATATGGAAGAAACAGCAGTAAGCACAGGGAAATATCTGCTTCTAAATCCAAAACGCAGCTATCTAACAGAACGGTTGTCAATGTGTGCACTCAACTTCCAGAGTTAAACCCGTGTGTGGATTCAGCAGTCTGCAAACACTTTCTCTGCAGAGTCCCAAAACAGGCGTTTTCAGCCCATTACCGGCATATGGAAGAAACAGCAGTAAGCACAGGGAAATATCTGCTTCTAAATCCAAAACGCAGCTATCTAACAGAACGGTTGTCAATGTGTGCACTCAACTTCCAGAGTTAAACCGGTGTGTGGATTCAGCAGTCTGCAAACACTTTCTCTGCAGAGTCCCAAAACTGGCGTTTTCAGCCCATTACCGGCATATGGAAGAAACAGCAGTAAGCAAAGGGAAATATCTGCTTCTAAATCCAAAACGCAGCTATCTAACAGAACGGTTTTCAATGTGTGCACTCAACTTCCAGAGTTAAACCAGTGTGTGGATTCAGCAGTCTGCAAACCCTTTCTCTGCAGTGTCCCAAAACAGGCGTTTTCAGCCCTTTACCGGCATATGGAAGAAACAGCAGTAAGCACAGGGAAATATCTGCTTCTAAATCCAAAACGCAGCTATCTAACAGAACGGTTGTCAATGTGTGCACTCAACTTCCAGAGTTAAACCCGTGTGTGGATTCAGCAGTCTGCAAACACTTTCTCTGCAGAGTCCCAAAACAGGCGTTTTCAGCCCATTACCGGCATATGGAAGAAACAGCAGTAAGCACAGGGAAATATCTGCTTCTAAATCCAAAACGCAGCTATCTAACAGAACGGTTGTCAATGTGTGCACTCAACTTCCAGAGTTAAACCCGTGTGTGGATTCAGCAGTCTGCAAACACTTTCTCTGCAGAGTCCCAAAACAGGCGTTTTCAGCCCATTACCGGCATATGGAAGAAACAGCAGTAAGCACAGGGAAATATCTGCTTCTAAATCCAAAACGCAGCTATCTAACAGAACGGTTGTCAATGTGTGCACTCAACTTCCAGAGTTAAACCCGTGTGTGGATTCAGCAGTCTGCAAACACTTTCTCTGCATAGTCCCAAAACAGGCGTTTTCAGCCCATTACCGGCATATGGAAGAAACAGCAGTAAGCACAGGGAAATATCTGCTTCTAAATCCAAAACGCAGCTATCTAACAGAACGGTTGTCAATGTGTGCACTCAACTTCCAGAGTTAAACCAGTGTGTGGATTCAGCAGTCTGCAAACCCTTTCTCTGCAGAGTCCCAAAACAGGCGTTTTCAGCCCTTTACCGGCATATGGAAGAAACAGCAGTAAGCACAGGGAAATATCTGCTTCTAAATCCAAAACGCAGCTATCTAACAGAACGGTTGTCAATGTGTGCACTCAACTTCCAGAGTTAAACCCGTGTGTGGATTCAGCAGTCTGCAAACACTTTCTCTGCAGAGTCCCAAAACAGGCGTTTTCAGCCCATTACCGGCATATGGAAGAAACAGCAGTAAGCACAGGGAAATATCTGCTTCTAAATCCAAAACGCAGCTATCTAACAGAACGGTTGTCAATGTGTGCACTCAACTTCCAGAGTTAAACCCGTGTGTGGATTCAGCAGTCTGCAAACACTTTCTCTGCAGAGTCCCAAAACAGGCGTTTTCAGCCCATTACCGGCATATGGAAGAAACAGCAGTAAGCACAGGGAAATATCTGCTTCTAAATCCAAAACGCAGCTATCTAACAGAACGGTTGTCAATGTGTGCACTCAACTTCCAGAGTTAAACCCGTGTGTGGATTCAACAGTCTGCAAACACTTTCTCTGCAGAGTCCCAAAACAGGCGTTTTCAGCCCATTACCGGCATATGGAAGAAACAGCAGTAAGCACAGGGAAATATCTGCTTCTAAATCCAAAACGCAGCTATCTAACAGAACGGTTGTCAATGTGTGCACTCAACTTCCAGAGTTAAACCAGTGTGTGGATTCCGCAGTCTGCAAACCCTTTCTCTGCAGAGTCCCAAAACAGGCGTTTTGAGCCCTTTACCGGCATATGGAAGAAACAGCAGTAAGCACAGGGAAATATCTGCTTCTAAATCCAAAACGCAGCTATCTAACAGAACGGTTGTCAATGTGTGCACTCAACTTCCAGAGTTAAACCCGTGTGTGGATTCAGCAGTCTGCAAACACTTTCTCTGCAGAGTCCCAAAACAGGCGTTTTCAGCCCATTACCGGCATATGGAAGAAACAGCAGTAAGCACAGGGAAATATCTGCTTCTAAATCCAAAACGCAGCTATCTAACAGAACGGTTGTCAATGTGTGCACTCAACTTCCAGAGTTAAACCCGTGTGTGGATTCAGCAGTCTGCAAACACTTTCTCTGCAGAGTCCCAAAACAGGCGTTTTCAGGCCATTACCGGCATATGGAAGAAACAGCAGTAAGCACAGGGAAATATCTGCTTCTAAATCCAAAACGCAGCTATCTAACAGAACGGTTGTCAATGTGTGCACTCAACTTCCAGAGTTAAACCCGTGTGTGGATTCAGCAGTCTGCAAACACTTCCTCTGCAGAGTCCCAAAACAGTCGTTTTCTTCCCATTACCAGCATATGGAAGAAACGGCAGTAAGCACAGGGAAATATCTGCTTTTAAATCCAAAACGCAGCTATCTAACAGAACGGTTGTCAATGTGTGCACTCAACTTCCAGAGTTAAACCCGTGTGTGGATTCAGCAGTCTGCAAACACTTTGTCTGTAGAGTCCCAAAACAGGCGTTTTCAGCCCTTTACCGGCATATGGAAGAAACAGCAGTAAGCACAGGGAAATATCTGCTTCTAAATCCAAAACGCAGCTATCTAACAGAACGGTTGTCAATGTGTGCACTCAACTTCCAGAGTTAAACCCGTGTGTGGATTCAGCAGTCTGCAAACACTTTCTCTGCAGAGTCCCAAAACAGGCGTTTTCAGCCCATTACCGGCATATGGAAGAAACAGCAGTAAGCACAGGGAAATATCTGCTTCTAAATCCAAAACGCAGCTATCTAACAGAACGGTTGTCAATGTGTGCACTCAACTTCCAGAGTTAAACCCGTGTGTGGATTCAGCAGTCTGCAAACACTTTCTCTGCAGAGTCCCAAAACTGGCGTTTTCAGCCCATTACCGGCATATGGAAGAAACAGCAGTAAGCACAGGGAAATATCTGCTTCTAAATCCAAAACGCAGCTATCTAACAGAACGGTTTTCAATGTGTGCACTCAACTTCCAGAGTTAAACCAGTGTGTGGATTCAGCAGTCTGCAAACCCTTTCTCTGCAGAGTCCCAAAACAGGCGTTTTCAGCCCTTTACCGGCATATGGAAGAAACAGCAGTAAGCACAGGGAAATATCTGCTTCTAAATCCAAAACGCAGCTATCTAACAGAACGGTTGTCAATGTGTGCACTCAACTTCCAGAGTTAAACCCGTGTGTGGATTCAGGAGTCTGCAAACACTTTCTCTGCAGAGTCCCAAAACAGGCGTTTTCAGCCCATTACCGGCATATGGAAGAAACAGCAGTAAGCACAGGGAAATATCTGCTTCTAAATCCAAAACGCAGCTATCTAACAGAACGGTTGTCAATGTGTGCACTCAACTTCCAGAGTTAAACCCGTGTGTGGATTCAGCAGTCTGCAAACACTTTCTCTGCAGAGTCCCAAAACAGGCGTTTTCAGCCCATTACCGGCATATGGAAGAAACAGCAGTAAGCACAGGGAAATATCTGCTTCTAAATCCAAAACGCAGCTATCTAACAGAACGGTTGTCAATGTGTGCACTCAACTTCCAGAGTTAAACCCGTGTGTGGATTCAACAGTCTGCAAACACTTTCTCTGCAGAGTCCCAAAACAGGCGTTTTCAGCCCATTACCGGCATATGGAAGAAACAGCAGTAAGCACAGGGAAATATCTGCTTCTAAATCCAAAACGCAGCTATCTAACAGAACGGTTGTCAATGTGTGCACTCAACTTCCAGAGTTAAACCAGTGTGTGGATTCCGCAGTCTGCAAACCCTTTCTCTGCAGAGTCCCAAAACAGGCGTTTTGAGCCCTTTACCGGCATATGGAAGAAACAGCAGTAAGCACAGGGAAATATCTGCTTCTAAATCCAAAACGCAGCTATCTAACAGAACGGTTGTCAATGTGTGCACTCAACTTCCAGAGTTAAACCCGTGTGTGGATTCAGCAGTCTGCAAACACTTTCTCTGCAGAGTCCCAAAACAGGCGTTTTCAGCCCATTACCGGCATATGGAAGAAACAGCAGTAAGCACAGGGAAATATCTGCTTCTAAATCCAAAACGCAGCTATCTAACAGAACGGTTGTCAATGTGTGCACTCAACTTCCAGAGTTAAACCCGTGTGTGGATTCAGCAGTCTGCAAACACTTCCTCTGCAGAGTCCCAAAACAGGCGTTTTCTGCCCATTACCGGCATATGGAAGAAACGGCAGTAAGCACAGGGAAATATCTGCTTCTAAATCCAAAACGCAGCTATCTAACAGAACGGTTGTCAATGTGTGCACTCAACTTCCAGAGTTAAACCCGTGTGTGGATTCAGCAGTCTGCAAACACTTTCTCTGCAGAGTCCCAAAACAGGCGTTTTCAGCCCATTACCGGCATATGGAAGAAACAGCAGTAAGCACAGGGAAATATCTGCTTCTAAATCCAAAACGCAGCTATCTAACAGAACGGTTGGCAATGTGTGCACTCAACTTCCAGAGTTAAACCCGTGTGTGGATTCAGCAGTCTGCAAACACTTTCTCTGCAGAGTCCCAAAACAGGCGTTTTCAGCCCATTACCGGCATATGGAAGAAACAGCAGTAAGCACAGGGAAATATCTGCTTCTAAATCCAAAACGCAGCTATCTAACAGAACGGTTGTCAATGTGTGCACTCAACTTCCAGAGTTAAACCCGTGTGTGGATTCAGCAGTCTGCAAACACTTTCTCTGCAGAGTCCCAAAACTGGCGTTTTCAGCCCATTACCGGCATATGGAAGAAACAGCAGTAAGCACAGGGAAATATCTGCTTCTAAATCCAAAACGCAGCTATCTAACAGAACGGTTGTCAATGTGTGCACTCAACTTCCAGAGTTAAACCAGTGTGTGGATTCAGCAGTCTGCAAACCCTTTCTCTGCAGAGTCCCAAAACAGGCGTTTTCAGCCCTTTACCGGCATATGGAAGAAACAGCAGTAAGCACAGGGAAATATCTGCTTCTAAATCCAAAACGCAGCTATCTAACAGAACGGTTGTCAATGTGTGCACTCAACTTCCAGAGTTAAACCCGTGTGTGGATTCAGCAGTCTGCAAACACTTTCTCTGCAGAGTCCCAAAACAGGCGTTTTCAGCCCATTACCGGCATATGGAAGAAACAGCAGTAAGCACAGGGAAATATCTGCTTCTAAATCCAAAACGCAGCTATCTAACAGAACGGTTGTCAATGTGTGCACTCAACTTCCAGAGTTAAACCGGTGTGTGGATTCAGCAGTCTGCAAACACTTTCTCTGCAGAGTCCCAAAACAGGCGTTTTCAGCCCATTACCGGCATATGGAAGAAACAGCAGTAAGCACAGGGAAATATCTGCTTCTAAATCCAAAACGCAGCTATCTAACAGAACGGTTGTCAATGTGTGCACTCAACTTCCAGAGTTAAACCAGTGTGTGGATTCAGCAGTCTGCAAACCCTTTCTCTGCAGAGTCCCAAAACAGGCGTTTTCAGCCCTTTACCGGCATATGGAAGAAACAGCAGTAAGCACAGGGAAATATCTGCTTCTAAATCCAAAACGCAGCTATCTAACAGAACGGTTGTCAATGTGTGCACTCAACTTCCAGAGTTAAACCCGTGTGTGGATTCAGCAGTCTGCAAACACTTTGTCTGCAGAGTCCCAAAACAGTCGTTTTCAGCCCTTTACCGGCATATGGAAGAAACAGCAGTAAGCACAGGGAAATATCTGCTTCTAAATCCAAAACGCAGCTATCTAACAGAACGGTTGTCAATGTGTGCACTCAACTTCCAGAGTTAAACCCGTGTGTGGATTCAGCAGTCTGCAAACACTTTCTCTGCAGAGTCCCAAAACAGGCGTTTTCAGCCCATTACCGGCATATGGAAGAAACAGCAGTAAGCACAGGGAAATATCTGCTTCTAAATCCAAAACGCAGCTATCTAACAGAACGGTTGTCAATGTGTGCACTCAACTTCCAGAGTTAAACCGGTGTGTGGATTCAGCAGTCTGCAAACACTTTCTCTGCAGAGTCCCAAAACAGGCGTTTTCAGCCCATTACCGGCATATGGAAGAAACAGCAGTAAGCAAAGGGAAATATCTGCTTCTAAATCCAAAACGCAGCTATCTAACAGAACGGTTTTCAATGTGTGCACTCAACTTCCAGAGTTAAACCAGTGTGTGGATTCAGCAGTCTGCAAACCCTTTCTCTGCAGAGTCCCAAAACAGGCGTTTTCAGCCCTTTACCGGCATATGGAAGAAACAGCAGTAAGCACAGGGAAATATCTGCTTCTAAATCCAAAACGCAGCTATCTAACAGAACGGTTGTCAATGTGTGCACTCAACTTCCAGAGTTAAACCCGTGTGTGGATTCAGCAGTCTGCAAACACTTTCTCTGCAGAGTCCCAAAACAGGCGTTTTCAGCCCATTACCGGCATATGGAAGAAACAGCAGTAAGCACAGGGAAATATCTGCTTCTAAATCCAAAACGCAGCTATCTAACAGAACGGTTGTCAATGTGTGCACTCAACTTCCAGAGTTAAACCCGTGTGTTGATTCAGCAGTCTGCAAACACTTTCTCTGCAGAGTCCCAAAACAGGCGTTTTCAGCCCATTACCGGCATATGGAAGAAACAGCAGTAAGCACAGGGAAATATCTGCTTCTAAATCCAAAACGCAGCTATCTAACAGAACGGTTGTCAATGTGTGCACTCAACTTCCAGAGTTAAACCCGTGTGTTGATTCAGCAGTCTGCAAACACTTTCTCTGCAGAGTCCCAAAACAGGCGTTTTCAGCCCATTACCGGCATATGGAAGAAACAGCAGTAAGCACAGGGAAATATCTGCTTCTAAATCCAAAACGCAGCTATCTAACAGAACGGTTGTCAATGTGTGCACTCAACTTCCAGAGTTAAACCCGTGTGTTGATTCAGCAGTCTGCAAACACTTTCTCTGCAGAGTCCCAAAACAGGCGTTTTCAGCCCATTACCGGCATATGGAAGAAACAGCAGTAAGCACAGGGAAATATCTGCTTCTAAATCCAAAACGCAGCTATCTAACAGAACGGTTGTCAATGTGTGCACTCAACTTCCAGAGTTAAACCCGTGTGTTGATTCAGCAGTCTGCAAACACTTTCTCTGCAGAGTCCCAAAACTGGCGTTTTCAGCCCATTACCGGCATATGGAAGAAACAGCAGTAAGCAAAGGGAAATATCTGCTTCTAAATCGAAAACGCAGCTATCTAACAGAACGGTTTTCAATGTGTGCACTCAACTTCCAGAGTTAAACCGGTGTGTGGATTCAGCAGTCTGCAAACCCTTTCTCTGCAGAGTCCCAAAACAGGCGTTTTCAGCCCTTTACCGGCATATGGAAGAAACAGCAGTAAGCACAGGGAAATATCTGCTTCTAAATCCAAAACGCAGCTATCTAACAGAACGGTTGTCAATGTGTGCACTCAACTTACAGAGTTAAACCCGTGTGTGGATTCAGCAGTCTGCAAACACTTTCTCTGCAGAGTCCCAAAACAGGCGTTTTCAGGCCATTACCGGCATATGGAAGAAACAGCAGTAAGCACAGGGAAATATCTGCTTCTAAATGCAAAACGCAGCTATCTAACAGAACGGTTGTCAATGTGTGCACTCAACTTCCAGAGTTAAACCCGTGTGTGGATTCAGCAGTCTGCAAACACTTTCTCTGCAGAGTCCCAAAACAGGCGTTTTCAGCCCATTACCGGCATATGGAAGAAACAGCAGTAAGCACAGGGAAATATCTGCTTCTAAATCCAAAACGCAGCTATCTAACAGAACGGTTGTCAATGTGTGCACTCAACTTCCAGAGTTAAACCAGTGTGTGGTTTCAGCAGTCTGCAAACACTTTCTCTGCAGAGTCCCAAAACAGGCGTTTTCAGCCCATTACCGGCATATGGAAGAAACAGCAGTAAGCACAGGGAAATATCTGCTTCTAAATCCAAAACGCAGCTATCTAACAGAACGGTTGTCAATGTGTGCACTCAACTTCCAGAGTTAAACCAGTGTGTGGATTCCGCAGTCTGCAAACCCTTTCTCTGCAGAGTCCCAAAACAGGCGTTTTCAGCCCTTTACCGGCATATGGAAGAAACAGCAGTAAGCACAGGGAAATATCTGCTTCTAAATCCAAAACGCAGCTATCTAACAGAACGGTTGTCAATGTGTGCACTCAACTTCCAGAGTTAAACCCGTGTGTGGATTCAGCAGTCTGCAAACACTTTCTCTGCAGAGTCCCAAAACAGGCGTTTTCAGCCCATTACCGGCATATGGAAGAAACAGCAGTAAGCACAGGGAAATATCTGCTTCTAAATCCAAAACGCAGCTATCTAACAGAACGGTTGTCAATGTGTGCACTCAACTTCCAGAGTTAAACCCGTGTGTGGATTCAGCAGTCTGCAAACACTTTCTCTGCAGAGTCCCAAAACAGGCGTTTTCAGGCCATTACCGGCATATGGAAGAAACAGCAGTAAGCACAGGGAAATATCTGCTTCTAAATCCAAAACGCAGCTATCTAACAGAACGGTTGTCAATGTGTGCACTCAACTTCCAGAGTTAAACCCCTGTGTGGATTCAACAGTCTGCAAACACTTTCTCTGCAGAGTCCCAAAACAGGCGTTTTCAGCCCATTACCGGCATATGGAAGAAACAGCAGTAAGCACAGGGAAATATCTGCTTCTAAATCCAAAACGCAGCTATCTAACAGAACGGTTGTCAATGTGTGCACTCAACTTCCAGAGTTAAACCAGTGTGTGGATTCCGCAGTCTGCAAACCCTTTCTCTGCAGAGTCCCAAAACAGGCGTTTTGAGCCCTTTACCGGCATATGGAAGAAACAGCAGTAAGCACAGGGAAATATCTGCTTCTAAATCCAAAACGCAGCTATCTAACAGAACGGTTGTCAATGTGTGCACTCAACTTCCAGAGTTAAACCCGTGTGTGGATTCAGCAGTCTGCAAACACTTTCTCTGCAGAGTCCCAAAACAGGCGTTTTCAGCCCATTACCGGCATATGGAAGAAACAGCAGTAAGCACAGGGAAATATCTGCTTCTAAATCCAAAACGCAGCTATCTAACAGAACGGTTGTCAATGTGTGCACTCAACTTCCAGAGTTAAACCCGTGTGTGGATTCAGCAGTCTGCAAACACTTCCTCTGCAGAGTCCCAAAACAGGCGTTTTCTGCCCATTACCGGCATATGGAAGAAACGGCAGTAAGCACAGGGAAATATCTGCTTCTAAATCCAAAACGCAGCTATCTAACAGAACGGTTGTCAATGTGTGCACTCAACTTCCAGAGTTAAACCCGTGTGTGGATTCAGCAGTCTGCAAACACTTTCTCTGCAGAGTCCCAAAACAGGCGTTTTCAGCCCATTACCGGCATATGGAAGAAACAGCAGTAAGCACAGGGAAATATCTGCTTCTAAATCCAAAACGCAGCTATCTAACAGAACGGTTGTCAATGTGTGCACTCAACTTCCAGAGTTAAACCCGTGTGTGGATTCAGCAGTCTGCAAACACTTTCTCTGCAGAGTCCCAAAACAGGCGTTTTCAGCCCATTACCGGCATATGGAAGAAACAGCAGTAAGCACAGGGAAATATCTGCTTCTAAATCCAAAACGCAGCTATCTAACAGAACGGTTGTCAATGTGTGCACTCAACTTCCAGAGTTAAACCAGTGTGTGGATTCAGCAGTCTGCAAACCCTTTCTCTGCAGAGTCCCAAAACAGGCGTTTTCAGCCCATTACCGGCATATGGAAGAAACAGCAGTAAGCACAGGGAAATATCTGCTTCTAAATCCAAAACGCAGCTATCTAACAGAACGGTTGTCAATGTGTGCACTGAACTTCCAGAGTTAAACCCGTGTGTGGATTCAGCAGTCTGCAAACACTTTCTCTGCAGAGTCCCAAAACAGGCGTTTTCAGCCCATTACCGGCATATGGAAGAAACAGCAGTAAGCACAGGGAAATATCTGCTTCTAAATCCAAAACGCAGCTATCTAACAGAACGGTTGTCAATGTGTGCACTCAACTTCCAGAGTTAAACCGGTGTGTGGATTCAGCAGTCTGCAAACACTTTCTCTGCAGAGTCCCAAAACAGGCGTTTTCAGCCCGTTACCGGCATATGGAAGAAACAGCAGTAAGCACAGGGAAATATCTGCTTCTAAATCCAAAACGCAGCTATCTAACAGAACGGTTGTCAATGTGTGCACTCAACTTCCAGAGTTAAACCAGTGTGTGGATTCCGCAGTCTGCAAACCCTTTCTCTGCAGAGTCCCAAAACAGGCGTTTTGAGCCCTTTACCGGCATATGGAAGAAACAGCAGTAAGCACAGGGAAATATCTGCTTCTAAATCCAAAACGCAGCTATCTAACAGAACGGTTGTCAATGTGTGCACTCAACTTCCAGAGTTAAACCCGTGTGTGGATTCAGCAGTCTGCAAACACTTTGTCTGCAGAGTCCCAAAACAGGCGTTTTCAGCCCTTTACCGGCATATGGAAGAAACAGCAGTAAGCACAGGGAAATATCTGCTTCTAAATCCAAAACGCAGCTATCTAACAGAACGGTTGTCAATGTGTGCACTCAACTTCCAGAGTTAAACCCGTGTGTGGATTCAGCAGTCTGCAAACACTTTCTCTGCAGAGTCCCAAAACAGGCGTTTTCAGCCCATTACCGGCATATGGAAGAAACAGCAGTAAGCACAGGGAAATATCTGCTTCTAAATCCAAAACGCAGCTATCTAACAGAACGGTTGTCAATGTGTGCACTCAACTTCCAGAGTTAAACCGGTGTGTGGATTCAGCAGTCTGCAAACACTTTCTCTGCAGAGTCCCAAAACTGGCGTTTTCAGCCCATTACCGGCATATGGAAGAAACAGCGGTAAGCAAAGGGAAATATCTGCTTCTAAATCCAAAACGCAGCTATCTAACAGAACGGTTTTCAATGTGTGCACTCAACTTCCAGAGTTAAACCAGTGTGTGGATTCAGCAGTCTGCAAACCCTTCTCTGCAGAGTCCCAAAACAGGCGTTTTCAGCCCTTTACCGGCATATGGAAGAAACAGCAGTAAGCACAGGGAAATATCTGCTTCTAAATCCAAAACGCAGCTATCTAACAGAACGGTTGTCAATGTGTGCACTCAACTTCCAGAGTTAAACCCGTGTGTGGATTCAGCAGTCTGCAAACACTTTCTCTGCAGAGTCCCAAAACAGGCGTTTTCAGCCCATTACCGGCATATGGAAGAAACAGCAGTAAGCACAGGGAAATATCTGCTTCTAAATCCAAAACGCAGCTATCTAACAGAACGGTTGTCAATGTGTGCACTCAACTTCCAGAGTTAAACCCGTGTGTGGATTCAGCAGTCTGCAAAAACTTTCTCTGCAGAGTCCCAAAACAGGCGTTTTCAGCCCATTACCGGCATATGGAAGAAACAGCAGTAAGCACAGGGAAATATCTGCTTCTAAATCCAAAACGCAGCTATCTAACAGAACGGTTGTCAATGTGTGCACTCAACTTCCAGAGTTAAACCCGTGTGTGGATTCAGCAGTCTGCAAACACTTTCTCTGCAGAGTCCCAAAACAGGCGTTTTCAGCCCATTACCGGCATATGGAAGAAACAGCAGTAAGCACAGGGAAATATCTGCTTCTAAATCCAAAACGCAGCTATCTAACAGAACGGTTGTCAATGTGTGCACTCAACTTCCAGAGTTAAACCCGTGTGTGGATTCAGCAGTCTGCAAACACTTTCTCTGCAGAGTCCCAAAACAGGCGTTTTCAGCCCATTACCGGCATATGGAAGAAACAGCAGTAAGCACAGGGAAATATCTGCTTCTAAATCCAAAACGCAGCTATCTAACAGAACGGTTGTCAATGTGTGCACTCAACTTCCAGAGTTAAACCAGTGTGTGGATTCCGCAGTCTGCAAACCCTTTCTCTGCAGAGTCCCAAAACAGGCGTTTTGAGCCCTTTACCGGCATATGGAAGAAACAGCAGTAAGCACAGGGAAATATCTGCTTCTAAATCCAAAACGCAGCTATCTAACAGAACGGTTGTCAATGTGTGCACTCAACTTCCAGAGTTAAACCCGTGTGTGGATTCAGCAGTCTGCAAACCCTTTCTCTGCAGAGTCCCAAAACAGGCGTTTTCAGCCCTTTACCGGCATATGGAAGAAACAGCAGTAAGCACAGGGAAATATCTGCTTCTAAATCCAAAACGCAGCTATCTAACAGAACGGTTGTCAATGTGTGCACTCAACTTCCAGAGTTAAACCCGTGTGTGGATTCAGCAGTCTGCAAACACTTCCTCTGCAGAGTCCCAAAACAGGCGTTTTCTGCCCATTACCGGCATATGGAAGAAACGGCAGTAAGCACAGGGAAATATCTGCTTCTAAATCCAAAACGCAGCTATCTAACAGAACGGTTGTCAATGTGTGCACTCATCTTCCAGAGTTAAACCCGTGTGTGGATTCAGCAGTCTGCAAACACTTTCTCTGCAGAGTCCCAAAACAGGCGTTTTCAGCCCATTACCGGCATATGGAAGAAACAGCAGTAAGCACAGGGAAATATCTGCTTCTAAATCCAAAACGCAGCTATCTAACAGAACGGTTGTCAATGTGTGCACTCAACTTCCAGAGTTAAACCCGTGTGTGGATTCAGCAGTCTGCAAACACTTTCTCTGCAGAGTCCCAAAACAGGCGTTTTCAGCCCATTACCGGCATATGGAAGAAACAGCAGTAAGCACAGGGAAATATCTGCTTCTAAATCCAAAACGCAGCTATCTAACAGAACGGTTGTCAATGTGTGCACTCAACTTGCAGAGTTAAACCCGTGTGTGGATTCAGCAGTCTGCAAACACTTTCTCTGCAGAGTCCCAAAACAGGCTTTTTCAGCCCATTACCGGCATATGGAAGAAACAGCAGTAAGCACAGGGAAATATCTGCTTCTAAATCCAAAACGCAGCTATCTAACAGATCGGTTGTCAATGTGTGCACTCAACTTCCAGAGTTAAACCCGTGTGTGGATTCAGCAGTCTGCAAAAACTTTCTCTGCAGAGTCCCAAAACAGGCGTTTTCAGCCCATTACCGGCATATGGAAGAAACAGCAGTAAGCACAGGGAAATATCTGCTTCTAAATCCAAAACGCAGCTATCTAACAGAACGGTTGTCAATGTGTGCACTCAACTTCCAGAGTTAAACCCGTGTGTGGATTCAGCAGTCTGCAAACACTTTCTCTGCAGAGTCCCAAAACAGGCGTTTTCAGCCCATTACCGGCATATGGAAGAAACAGCAGTAAGCACAGGGAAATATCTGCTTCTAAATCCAAAATGCAGCTCTCTAACAGAACGGTTGTCAATGTGTGCACTCAACTTCCAGAGTTAAACCGGTGTGTGGATTCAGCAGTCTGCAAACACTTTCTCTGCAGAGTCCCAAAACAGGCGTTTTCAGCCCATTACCGGCATATGGAAGAAACAGCAGTAAGCACAGGGAAATATCTGCTTCTAAATCCAAAACGAAGCTATCTAACAGAACGGTTGTCAATGTGTGCACTCAACTTCCAGAGTTAAACCGGTGTGTGGATTTAGCAGTCTGCAAACCCTTTCTCTGCAGAGTCCCAAAACAGGCGTTTTCAGCCCTTTACCGGCATATGGAAGAAACAGCAGTAAGCACAGGGAAATATCTGCTTCTAAATCCAAAACGCAGCTATCTAACAGAACGGTTGTCAATGTGTGCACTCAACTTCCAGAGTTAAACCCGTGTGTGGATTCAGCAGTCTGCAAACACTTCCTCTGCAGAGTCCCAAAACAGTCGTTTTCTTCCCTTTACCAGCATATGGAAGAAACGGCAGTAAGCACAGGGAAATATCTGCTTTTAAATCCAAAACGCAGCTATCTAACAGAACGGTTGTCAATGTGTGCACTCAACTTCCAGAGTTAAACCCGTGTGTGGATTCAGCAGTCTGCAAACACTTTGTCTGCAGAGTCCCAAAACAGGCGTTTTCAGCCCTTTACCGGCATATGGAAGAAACAGCAGTAAGCACAGGGAAATATCTGCTTCTAAATCCAAAACGCAGCTATCTAACAGAACGGTTGTCAATGTGTGCACTCAACTTCCAGAGTTAAACCCGTGTGTGGATTCAGCAGTCTGCAAACACTTTCTCTGCAGAGTCCCAAAACAGGCGTTTTCAGCCCATTACCGGCATATGGAAGAAACAGCAGTAAGCACAGGGAAATATCTGCTTCTAAATCCAAAACGCAGCTATCTAACAGAACGGTTGTCAATGTGTGCACTCAACTTCCAGAGTTAAACCGGTGTGTGGATTCAGCAGTCTGCAAACACTTTCTCTGCAGAGTCCCAAAACTGGCGTTTTCAGCCCATTACCGGCATATGGAAGAAACAGCAGTAAGCAAAGGGAAATATCTGCTTCTAAATCCAAAACGCAGCTATCTAACAGAACGGTTTTCAATGTGTGCACTCAACTTCCAGAGTTAAACCAGTGTGTGGATTCAGCAGTCTGCAAACCCTTTCTCTGCAGTGTCCCAAAACAGGCGTTTTCAGCCCTTTACCGGCATATGGAAGAAACAGCAGTAAGCACAGGGAAATATCTGCTTCTAAATCCAAAACGCAGCTATCTAACAGAACGGTTGTCAATGTGTGCACTCAACTTCCAGAGTTAAACCCGTGTGTGGATTCAGCAGTCTGCAAACACTTTCTCTGCAGAGTCCCAAAACAGGCGTTTTCAGCCCATTACCGGCATATGGAAGAAACAGCAGTAAGCACAGGGAAATATCTGCTTCTAAATCCAAAACGCAGCTATCTAACAGAACGGTTGTCAATGTGTGCACTCAACTTCCAGAGTTAAACCCGTGTGTGGATTCAGCAGTCTGCAAACACTTTCTCTGCAGAGTCCCAAAACAGGCGTTTTCAGCCCATTACCGGCATATGGAAGAAACAGCAGTAAGCACAGGGAAATATCTGCTTCTAAATCCAAAACGCAGCTATCTAACAGAACGGTTGTCAATGTGTGCACTCAACTTCCAGAGTTAAACCCGTGTGTGGATTCAGCAGTCTGCAAACACTTTCTCTGCATAGTCCCAAAACAGGCGTTTTCAGCCCATTACCGGCATATGGAAGAAACAGCAGTAAGCACAGGGAAATATCTGCTTCTAAATCCAAAACGCAGCTATCTAACAGAACGGTTGTCAATGTGTGCACTCAACTTCCAGAGTTAAACCAGTGTGTGGATTCAGCAGTCTGCAAACCCTTTCTCTGCAGAGTCCCAAAACAGGCGTTTTCAGCCCTTTACCGGCATATGGAAGAAACAGCAGTAAGCACAGGGAAATATCTGCTTCTAAATCCAAAACGCAGCTATCTAACAGAACGGTTGTCAATGTGTGCACTCAACTTCCAGAGTTAAACCCGTGTGTGGATTCAGCAGTCTGCAAACACTTTCTCTGCAGAGTCCCAAAACAGGCGTTTTCAGCCCATTACCGGCATATGGAAGAAACAGCAGTAAGCACAGGGAAATATCTGCTTCTAAATCCAAAACGCAGCTATCTAACAGAACGGTTGTCAATGTGTGCACTCAACTTCCAGAGTTAAACCCGTGTGTGGATTCAGCAGTCTGCAAACACTTTCTCTGCAGAGTCCCAAAACAGGCGTTTTCAGCCCATTACCGGCATATGGAAGAAACAGCAGTAAGCACAGGGAAATATCTGCTTCTAAATCCAAAACGCAGCTATCTAACAGAACGGTTGTCAATGTGTGCACTCAACTTCCAGAGTTAAACCCGTGTGTGGATTCAACAGTCTGCAAACACTTTCTCTGCAGAGTCCCAAAACAGGCGTTTTCAGCCCATTACCGGCATATGGAAGAAACAGCAGTAAGCACAGGGAAATATCTGCTTCTAAATCCAAAACGCAGCTATCTAACAGAACGGTTGTCAATGTGTGCACTCAACTTCCAGAGTTAAACCAGTGTGTGGATTCCGCAGTCTGCAAACCCTTTCTCTGCAGAGTCCCAAAACAGGCGTTTTGAGCCCTTTACCGGCATATGGAAGAAACAGCAGTAAGCACAGGGAAATATCTGCTTCTAAATCCAAAACGCAGCTATCTAACAGAACGGTTGTCAATGTGTGCACTCAACTTCCAGAGTTAAACCCGTGTGTGGATTCAGCAGTCTGCAAACACTTTCTCTGCAGAGTCCCAAAACAGGCGTTTTCAGCCCATTACCGGCATATGGAAGAAACAGCAGTAAGCACAGGGAAATATCTGCTTCTAAATCCAAAACGCAGCTATCTAACAGAACGGTTGTCAATGTGTGCACTCAACTTCCAGAGTTAAACCCGTGTGTGGATTCAGCAGTCTGCAAACCCTTTCTCTGCAGAGTCCCAAAACAGGCGTTTTCAGCCCTTTACCGGCATATGGAAGAAACAGCAGTAAGCACAGGGAAATATCTGCTTCTAAATCCAAAACGCAGCTATCTAACAGAACGGTTGTCAATGTGTGCACTCAACTTCCAGAGTTAAACCCGTGTGTGGATTCAGCAGTCTGCAAACACTTTCTCTGCAGAGTCCCAAAACAGGCGTTTTCAGCCCAATACCGGCATATGGAAGAAACAGCAGTAAGCACAGGGAAATATCTGCTTCTAAATCCAAAACGCAGCTATCTAACAGAACGGTTGTCAATGTGTGCACTCAACTTCCAGAGTTAAACCCGTGTGTGGATTCAGCAGTCTGCAAACACTTTCTCTGCAGAGTCCCAAAACAGGCGTTTTCAGGCCATTACCGGCATATGGAAGAAACGGCAGTAAGCACAGGGAAATATCTGCTTCTAAATCCAAAACGCAGCTATCTAACAGAACGGTTGTCAATGTGTGCACTCAACTTCCAGAGTTAAACCAGTGTGTGGATTCAGCAGTCTGCAAACCCTTTCTCTGCAGAGTCCCAAAACAGGTGTTTTCAGCCCATTACCGGCATATGGAAGAAACAGCAGTAAGCACAGGGAAATATCTGCTTCTAAATCCAAAACGCAGCTATCTAACAGAACGGTTGTCAATGTGTGCACTCAACTTCCAGAGTTAAACCGGTGTGTGGATTCAGCAGTCTGCAAACACTTTCTCTGCAGAGTCCCAAAACAGGCGTTTTCAGCCCATTACCGGCATATGGAAGAAACAGCAGTAAGCACAGGGAAATATCTGCTTCTAAATCCAAAACGCAGCTATCTAACAGAACGGTTGTCAATGTGTGCACTCAACTTCCAGAGTTAAACCCGTGTGTGGATTCAGCAGTCTGCAAACCCTTTCTCTGCAGAGTCCCAAAACAGGCGTTTTCAGCCCATTACCGGCATATGGAAGAAACAGCAGTAAGCACAGGGAAATATCTGCTTCTAAATCCAAAACGCAGCTATCTAACAGAACGGTTGTCAATGTGTGCACTCAACTTCCAGAGTTAAACCCGTGTGTGGATTCAGCAGTCTGCAAACCCTTTCTCTGCAGAGTCCCAAAACAGGCGTTTTCAGCCCTTTACCGGCATATGGAAGAAACAGCAGTAAGCACAGGGAAATATCTGCTTCTAAATCCAAAACGCAGCTATCTAACAGAACGGTTGTCAATGTGTGCGCTCAACTTCCAGAGTTAAACCCGTGTGTGGATTCAGCAGTCTGCAAACACTTTCTCTGCAGAGTCCCAAAACAGGCGTTTTCAGCCCATTACCGGCATATGGAAGAAACAGCAGTAAGCACAGGGAAATATCTGCTTCTAAATCCAAAACGCAGCTATCTAACAGAACGGTTGTCAATGTGTGCACTCAACTTCCAGAGTTAAACCCGTGTGTGGATTCAGCAGACTGCAAACACTTTCTCTGCAGAGTTCCAAAACAGGCGTTTTCAGCCCATTACCGGCATATGGAAGAAATAGCGGTAAGCATATGGAAATATCTGCTTCTAAATCCAAAACGCAGCTATCTAACAGAACGGTTGTCAATGTGTGCACTCAACTTCCAGAGTTAAACCCGTGTGTGGATTCAGCAGTCTGCAAACACTTTCTCTGCAGAGTCCCAAAACAGGCGTTTTCAGCCCATTACCGGCATATGGAAGAAACAGCAGTAAGCACAGGGAAATATCTGCTTCTAAATCCAAAACGCAGCTATCTAACAGAACGGTTGTCAATGTGTGCACTCAACTTCCAGAGTTAAACCCGTGTGTGGATTCAGCAGTCTGCAAACACTTTCTCTGCAGAGTCCCAAAACAGGCGTTTTCAGCCCATTACCGGCATATGGAAGAAACAGCAGTAAGCACAGGGAAATATCTGCTTCTAAATCCAAAACGCAGCTATCTAACAGAACGGTTGTCAATGTGTGCACTCAACTTCCAGAGTTAAACCCGTGTGTGGATTCAGCAGTCTGCAAACACTTTCTCTGCAGAGTCCCAAAACAGGCGTTTTCAGCCCGATTACCGGCATATGGAAGAAACAGCAGTAAGCACAGGGAAATATCTGCTTCTAAATCCAAAACGCAGCTATCTAACAGAACGGTTGTCAATGTGTGCACTCAACTTCCAGAGTTAAACCCGTGTGTGGATTCAGCAGTCTGCAAACCCTTTCTCTGCAGAGTCCCAAAACAGGCGTTTTCAGCCCATTACCGGCATATGGAAGAAACAGCAGTAAGCACAGGGAAATATCTGCTTCTAAATCCAAAACGCAGCTATCTAACAGAACGGTTGTCAATGTGTGCACTCAACTTCCAGAGTTAAACCCGTGTGTGGATTCAGCAGTCTGCAAACACTTTCTCTGCAGAGTCCCAAAACAGGCGTTTTCAGCCCATTACCGGCATATGGAAGAAACAGCAGTAAGCACAGGGAAATATCTGCTTCTAAATCCAAAATGCAGCTCTCTAACAGAACGGTTGTCAATGTGTGCACTCAACTTCCAGAGTTAAACGCGTGTGTGGATTCAGCAGTCTGCAAACACTTTCTCTGCAGAGTCCCAAAACAGGCGTTTTCAGCCCATTACCGGCATATGGAAGAAACAGCAGTAAGCACAGGGAAATATCTGCTTTTAAATCCAAAACGCAGCTATCTAACAGAACGGTTGTCAATGTGTGCACTCAACTTCCAGAGTTAAACCCGTGTGTGGATTCAGCAGTCTGCAAACACTTTGTCTGCAGAGTCCCAAAACAGGCGTTTTCAGCCCTTTACCGGCATATGGAAGAAACAGCAGTAAGCACAGGGAAATATCTGCTTCTAAATCCAAAACGCAGCTATCTAACAGAACGGTTGTCAATGTGTGCACTCAACTTCCAGAGTTAAACCCGTGTGTGGATTCAGCAGTCTGCAAACACTTTCTCTGCAGAGTCCCCAAAACAGGCGTTTTCAGCCCATTACCGGCATATGGAAGAAACAGCAGTAAGCACAGGGAAATATCTGCTTCTAAATCCAAAACGCAGCTATCTAACAGAACGGTTGTCAATGTGTGCACTCAACTTCCAGAGTTAAACCCGTGTGTGGATTCAACAGTCTGCAAACACTTTCTCTGCAGAGTCCCAAAACAGGCGTTTTCAGCCCATTACCGGCATATGGAAGAAACAGCAGTAAGCACAGGGAAATATCTGCTTCTAAATCCAAAACGCAGCTATCTAACAGAACGGTTGTCAATGTGTGCACTCAACTTCCAGAGTTAAACCAGTGTGTGGATTCCGCAGTCTGCAAACCCTTTCTCTGCAGAGTCCCAAAACAGGCGTTTTGAGCCCTTTACCGGCATATGGAAGAAACAGCAGTAAGCACAGGGAAATATCTGCTTCTAAATCCAAAACGCAGCTATCTAACAGAACGGTTGTCAATGTGTGCACTCAACTTCCAGAGTTAAACCCGTGTGTGGATTCAGCAGTCTGCAAACACTTTCTCTGCAGAGTCCCAAAACAGGCGTTTTCAGCCCATTACCGGCATATGGAAGAAACAGCAGTAAGCACAGGGAAATATCTGCTTCTAAATCCAAAACGCAGCTATCTAACAGAACGGTTGTCAATGTGTGCACTCAACTTCCAGAGTTAAACCCGTGTGTGGATTCAGCAGTCTGCAAACCCTTTCTCTGCAGAGTCCCAAAACAGGCGTTTTCAGCCCTTTACCGGCATATGGAAGAAACAGCAGTAAGCACAGGGAAATATCTGCTTCTAAATCCAAAACGCAGCTATCTAACAGAACGGTTGTCAATGTGTGCACTCAACTTCCAGAGTTAAACCCGTGTGTGGATTCAGCAGTCTGCAAACACTTTCTCTGCAGAGTCCCAAAACAGGCGTTTTCAGCCCAATACCGGCATATGGAAGAAACAGCAGTAAGCACAGGGAAATATCTGCTTCTAAATCCAAAACGCAGCTATCTAACAGAACGGTTGTCAATGTGTGCACTCAACTTCCAGAGTTAAACCCGTGTGTGGATTCAGCAGTCTGCAAACACTTTCTCTGCAGAGTCCCAAAACAGGCGTTTTCAGGCCATTACCGGCATATGGAAGAAACGGCAGTAAGCACAGGGAAATATCTGCTTCTAAATCCAAAACGCAGCTATCTAACAGAACGGTTGTCAATGTGTGCACTCAACTTCCAGAGTTAAACCAGTGTGTGGATTCAGCAGTCTGCAAACCCTTTCTCTGCAGAGTCCCAAAACAGGTGTTTTCAGCCCATTACCGGCATATGGAAGAAACAGCAGTAAGCACAGGGAAATATCTGCTTCTAAATCCAAAACGCAGCTATCTAACAGAACGGTTGTCAATGTGTGCACTCAACTTCCAGAGTTAAACCGGTGTGTGGATTCAGCAGTCTGCAAACACTTTCTCTGCAGAGTCCCAAAACAGGCGTTTTCAGCCCATTACCGGCATATGGAAGAAACAGCAGTAAGCACAGGGAAATATCTGCTTCTAAATCCAAAACGCAGCTATCTAACAGAACGGTTGTCAATGTGTGCACTCAACTTCCAGAGTTAAACCCGTGTGTGGATTCAGCAGTCTGCAAACCCTTTCTCTGCAGAGTCCCAAAACAGGCGTTTTCAGCCCATTACCGGCATATGGAAGAAACAGCAGTAAGCACAGGGAAATATCTGCTTCTAAATCCAAAACGCAGCTATCTAACAGAACGGTTGTCAATGTGTGCACTCAACTTCCAGAGTTAAACCCGTGTGTGGATTCAGCAGTCTGCAAACACTTTCTCTGCAGAGTCCCAAAACAGGCGTTTTCAGCCCTTTACCGGCATATGGAAGAAACAGCAGTAAGCACAGGGAAATATCTGCTTCTAAATCCAAAACGCAGCTATCTAACAGAACGGTTGTCAATGTGTGCGCTCAACTTCCAGAGTTAAACCCGTGTGTGGATTCAGCAGTCTGCAAACACTTTCTCTGCAGAGTCCCAAAAACAGGCGTTTTCAGCCCATTACCGGCATATGGAAGAAACAGCAGTAAGCACAGGGAAATATCTGCTTCTAAATCCAAAACGCAGCTATCTAACAGAACGGTTGTCAATGTGTGCACTCAACTTCCAGAGTTAAACCCGTGTGTGGATTCAGCAGACTGCAAACACTTTCTCTGCAGAGTTCCAAAACAGGCGTTTTCAGCCCATTACCGGCATATGGAAGAAATAGCGGTAAGCATATGGAAATATCTGCTTCTAAATCCAAAACGCAGCTATCTAACAGAACGGTTGTCAATGTGTGCACTCAACTTCCAGAGTTAAACCCGTGTGTGGATTCAGCAGTCTGCAAACACTTTCTCTGCAGAGTCCCAAAACAGGCGTTTTCAGCCCATTACCGGCATATGGAAGAAACAGCAGTAAGCACAGGGAAATATCTGCTTCTAAATCCAAAACGCAGCTATCTAACAGAACGGTTGTCAATGTGTGCACTCAACTTCCAGAGTTAAACCCGTGTGTGGATTCAGCAGTCTGCAAACACTTTCTCTGCAGAGTCCCAAAACAGGCGTTTTCAGCCCATTACCGGCATATGGAAGAAACAGCAGT
>NW_026988823.1:0-130642 GCF_030222135.1 Aotus nancymaae | reverse complement strand
AAACCCGTGTGTGGATTCAGCAGTCTGCAAACACTTTCTCTGCAGAGTCCCAAAGCAGGCGTTTTCAGCCCATTACCGGCATATGGAAGAAACAGCAGTAAGCACAGGGAAATATCTGCTTCTAAATCCAAAACGCAGCTATCTAACACAACGGTTGTCAATGTGTGCACTCAACTTCCAGAGTTAAACCCGTGGTGTGGATTCAGCAGTCTGCAAACACTTTCTCTGCAGAGTCCCAAAACAGGCGTTTTCAGCCCATTACCGGCATATGGAAGAAACAGCAGTAAGCACAGGGAAATATCTGCTTCTAAATCCAAAACGCAGCTATCTAACAGAACGGTTGTCAATGTGTGCACTCAACTTCCAGAGTTAAACCCGTGTGTGGATTCAGCAGTCTGCAAACACTTTCTCTGCAGAGTCCCAAAGCAGGCGTTTTCAGCCCATTACCGGCATATGGAAGAAACAGCAGTAAGCACAGGGAAATATCTGCTTCTAATTCCAAAACGCAGCTATCTAACAGAACGGTTGTCAATGTGTGCACTCAACTTCCAGAGTTAAACCCGTGTGTGGATTCAGCAGTCTGCAAACACTTTCTCTGCAGAGTCCCAAAACAGGCGATTTCAGCCCATTACCGGCATATGGAAGAAACAGCAGTAAGCACAGGGAAATATCTGCTTCTAAATCCAAAACGCAGCTATCTAACAGAACGGTTGTCAATGTGTGCACTCAACTTCCAGAGTTAAACCCGTGTGTGGATTCAGCAGTCTGCAAACACTTTCTCTGCATAGTCCCAAAACAGGCGTTTTCAGCCCATTACCGGCATATGGAAGAAACAGCAGTAAGCACAGGGAAATATCTGCTTCTAAATCCAAAACGCAGCTATCTAACAGAACGGTTGTCAATGTGTGCACTCAACTTCCAGAGTTAAACCCGTGTGTGGATTCAGCAGTCTGCAAACACTTTCTCTGCAGAGTCCCAAAACAGGCGTTTTCAGCCCATTACCGGCATATGGAAGAAACAGCAGTAAGCACAGGGAAATATCTGCTTCTAAATGCAAAACGCAGCTATCTAACACAACGGGTTGTCAATGTGTGCACTCAACTTCCAGAGTTAAACCCGTGTGTGGATTCAGCAGTCTGCAAACACTTTCTCTGCAGAGTCCCAAAACAGGGGTTTTCAGCCCATTACCGGCATATGGAAGAAACAGCAGTAAGCACAGGAAATATCTGCTTCTAAATCCAAAACGCAGCTATCTAACAGAACGGTTGTCAATGTGTGCACTCAACTTCCAGAGTTAAACCCGTGTGTGGATTCAGCAGTCTGCAAACACTTTCTCTGCAGAGTCCCAAAACAGGCGTTTTCAGCCCATTACCGGCATATGGAAGAAACAGCAGTAAGCCCAGGGAAATATCTGCTTCAAAATCCAAAACGCAGCTATCTAACAGAACGGTTGTCAATGTGTGCACTCAACTTCCAGAGTTAAACCCGTGTGTGGATTCAGCAGTCTGCAAACACTTTCTGTGCAGAGTCCCAAAACAGGCGATTTCAGCCCATTACCGGCATATGGAAGAAACAGCAGTAAGCACAGGGAAATATCTGCTTCTAAATCCAAAACGCAGCTATCTAACAGAACGGTTGTCAATGTGTGCACTCAACTTCCAGAGTTAAACCCGTGTGTGGATTCAGCAGTCTGCAAACACTTTCTCTGCAGAGTCCCAAAACAGGCATTTTCAGCCCATTACCGGCATATGAAGAAACAGCAGTAAGCACAGGGAAATATCTGCTTCTAAATCCAAAACGCAGCTATCTAACAGAACGGTTGTCAATGTGTGCACTCAACTTCCAGAGTTAAACCCGTGTGTGGATTCAGCAGTCTGCAAACACTTTCTCTGCAGAGTCCCAAAACAGGCGTTTTCAGCCCATTACCGGCATATGGAAGAAACAGCAGTAAGCCCAGGGAAATATCTGCTTCTAAATCCAAAACGCAGCTATCTAACAGAACGGTTGTCAATGTGTGCACTCAACTTCCAGAGTGAAACCCGTGTGTGGATTCAGCAGTCTGCAAACACTTTCTCTGCAGAGTCCCAAAACAGGCGTTTTCAGCCCATTACCGGCATATGGAAGAAACAGCAGTAAGCCCAGGGAAATATCTGCTTCTAAATCCAAAACGCAGCTATCTAACAGAACGGTTGTCAATGTGTGCACTCAACTTCCAGAGTTAAACCCGTGTGTGGATTCAGCAGTCTGCAAACACTTTCTCTGCAGAGTCCCAAAACAGGCGTTTTCAGCCCATTACCGGCATATGGAAGAAACAGCAGTAAGCACAGGGAAGTATCTGCTTCTAATTCCAAAACGCAGCTATCTAACAGAACGGTTGTCAATGTGTGCACTCAACTTCCAGAGTTAAACCCGTGTGTGGATTCAGCAGTCTGCAAACACTTTCTCTGCAGAGTCCCAAAACAGGCGTTTTCAGCCCATTACCGGCATATGGAAGAAACAGCAGTAAGCACAGGGAAATATCTGCTTCTAATTCCAAAACGCAGCTATCTAACAGAACGGTTGTCAATGTGTGCACTCAACTTCCAGAGTTAAACCCGTGTGTGGATTCAGCAGTCTGCAAACACTTTCTCTGCAGAGTCCCAAAACAGGCGTTTTCAGCCCATTACCGGCATATGGAAGAAACAGCAGTAAGCCCAGGGAAATATCAGCTTCTAAATCCAAAACGCAGCTATCTAACAGAACGGTTGTCAATGTGTGCACTCAACTTCCAGAGTTAAACCCGTGTGTGGATTCAGCAGTCTGCAAACACTTTCTCTGCAGAGTCCCAAAACAGGCGTTTTCAGCCCATTCCCCGGCATATGGAAGAAACAGCAGTAAGCACAGGGAAATATCTGCTTCTAAATCCAAAACGCAGCTATCTAACAGAACGGTTGTCAATGTGTGCACTCAACTTCCAGAGTTAAACCCGTGTGTGGATTCAGCAGTCTGCAAACACTTTCTCTGCAGAGTCCCAAAACAGGCGTTTTCAGCCCATTACCGGCATATGGAAGAAACAGCAGTAAGCACAGGGAAATATCTGCTTCTAAATCCAAAACGCAGCTATCTAACAGAACGGTTGTCAATGTGTGCACTCAACTTCCAGAGTTAAACCCGTGTGTGGATTCAGCAGTCTGCAAACACTTTCTCTGCAGAGTCCCAAAACAGGCGTTTTCAGCCCATTACCGGCATATGGAAGAAACAGCAGTAAGCCCAGGGAAATATCTGCTTCTAAATCCAAAACGCAGCTATCTAACAGAACGGTTGTCAATGTGTGCACTCAACTTCCAGAGTTAAACCCGTGTGTGGATTCAGCAGTCTGCAAACACTTTCTCTGCAGAGTCCCAAAACAGGCGTTTTCAGCCCATTACCGGCATATGGAAGAAACAGCAGTAAGCACAGGGAAGTATCTGCTTCTAATTCCAAAACGCAGCTATCTAACAGAACGGTTGTCAATGTGTGCACTCAACTTCCAGAGTTAAACCCGTGTGTGGATTCAGCAGTCTGCAAACACTTTCTCTGCAGAGTCCCAAAACAGGCGTTTTCAGCCCATTACCGGCATATGGAAGAAACAGCAGTAAGCACAGGGAAATATCTGCTTCTAATTCCAAAACGCAGCTATCTAACAGAACGGTTGTCAATGTGTGCACTCAACTTCCAGAGTTAAACCCGTGTGTGGATTCAGCAGTCTGCAAACACTTTCTCTGCAGAGTCCCAAAACAGGCGTTTTCAGCCCATTACCGGCATATGGAAGAAACAGCAGTAAGCACAGGGAAATATCTGCTTCTAAATCCAAAACGCAGCTATCTAACAGAACGGTTGTCAATGTGTGCACTCAACTTCCAGAGTTAAACCCGTGTGTGGATTCAGCAGTCTGCAAACACTTTCTCTGCAGAGTCCCAAAACAGGCGTTTTCAGCCCATTCCCGGCATATGGAAGAAACAGCAGTAAGCACAGGGAAATATCTGCTTCTAAATCCAAAACGCAGCTATCTAACGAACGGTTGTCAATGTGTGCACTCAACTTCCAGAGTTAAACCCGTGTGTGGATTCAGCAGTCTGCAAACACTTTCTCTGCAGAGTCCCAAAACAGGCGTTTTCAGCCCATTACCGGCATATGGAAGAAACAGCAGTAAGCACAGGGAAATATCTGCTTCTAAATCCAAAACGCAGCTATCTAACAGAACGGTTGTCAATGTGTGCACTCAACTTCCAGAGTTAAACCCGTGTGTGGATTCAGCAGTCTGCAAACACTTTCTCTGCAGAGTCCCAAAACAGGCGTTTTCAGCCCATTCCCGGCATATGGAAGAAAACAGCAGTAAGCACAGGAAATATCTGCTTCTAAATCCAAAACGCAGCTATCTAACAGAACGGTTGTCAATGTGTGCACTCAACTTCCAGAGTTAAACCCGTGTGTGGATTCAGCAGTCTGCAAACACTTTCTCTGCAGAGTCCCAAAACAGGCGTTTTCAGCCCATTACCGGCATATGGAAGAAACAGCAGTAAGCACAGGGAAATATCTGCTTCTAAATCCAAAACGCAGCTATCTAACAGAACGGTTTGTCAATGTGTGCACTCAACTTCCAGAGTTAAACCCGTGTGTGGATTCAGCAGTCTGCAAACACCTTTCTCTGCAGAGTCCCAAAACAGGCGTTTTCAGCCCATTACCGGCATATGGAAGAAACAGCAGTAAGCCCAGGGAAATATCTGCTTCTAAATCCAAAACGCAGCTATCTAACAGAACGGTTGTCAATGTGTGCACTCAACTTCCAGAGTTAAACCCGTGTGTGGATTCAGCAGTCTGCAAACACTTTCTCTGCAGAGTCCCAAAGCAGGCGTTTTCAGCCCATTACCGGCATATGGAAGAAACAGCAGTAAGCACAGGGAAATATCTGCTTCTAAATCCAAAACGCAGCTATCTAACACAACGGTTGTCAATGTGTGCACTCAACTTCCAGAGTTAAACCCGTGTGTGGATTCAGCAGTCTGCAAACACTTTCTCTGCAGAGTCCCAAAACAGGCCGTTTTCAGCCCATTACCGGCATATGGAAGAAACAGCAGTAAGCACAGGGAAATATCTGCTTCTAAATCCAAAACGCAGCTATCTAACAGAACGGTTGTCAATGTGTGCACTCAACTTCCAGAGTTTAAACCCGTGTGTGGATTCAGCAGTCTGCAAACACTTTCTCTGCAGAGTCCCAAAGCAGGCGTTTTCAGCCCATTACCGGCATATGGAAGAAACAGCAGTAAGCACAGGGAAATATCTGCTTCTAATTCCAAAACGCAGCTATCTAACAGAACGGTTGTCAATGTGTGCACTCAACTTCCAGAGTTAAACCCGTGTGTGGATTCAGCAGTCTGCAAACACTTTCTCTGCAGAGTCCCAAAACAGGCGATTTCAGCCCATTACCGGCATATGGAAGAAACAGCAGTAAGCACAGGGAAATATCTGCTTCTAAATCCAAAACGCAGCTATCTAACAGAACGGTTGTCAATGTGTGCACTCAACTTCCAGAGTTAAACCCGTGTGTGGATTCAGCAGTCTGCAAACACTTTCTCTGCATAGTCCCAAAACAGGCGTTTTCAGCCCATTACCGGCATATGGAAGAAACAGCAGTAAGCACAGGGAAATATCTGCTTCTAAATCCAAAACGCAGCTATCTAACAGAACGGTTGTCAATGTGTGCACTCAACTTCCAGAGTTAAACCCGTGTGTGGATTCAGCAGTCTGCAAACACTTTCTCTGCAGAGTCCCAAAACAGGCGTTTTCAGCCCATTACCGGCATATGGAAGAAACAGCAGTAAGCACAGGGAAATATCTGCTTCTAAATGCAAAACGCAGCTATCTAACACAACGGTTGTCAATGTGTGCACTCAACTTCCAGAGTTAAACCCGTGTGTGGATTCAGCAGTCTGCAAACACTTTCTCTGCAGAGTCCCAAAACAGGGGTTTTTCAGCCCATTACCGGCATATGGAAGAAACAGCAGTAAGCACAGGGAAATATCTGCTTCTAAATCCAAAACGCAGCTATCTAACAGAACGGTTGTCAATGTGTGCACTCAACTTCCAGAGTTAAACCCGTGTGTGGATTCAGCAGTCTGCAAACACTTTCTCTGCAGAGTCCCAAAACAGGCGTTTTCAGCCCATTACCGGCATATGGAAGAAACAGCAGTAAGCCAGGGAAATATCTGCTTCTAAATCCAAAACGCAGCTATCTAACAGAACGGTTGTCAATGTGTGCACTCAACTTCCAGAGTTAAACCCGTGTGTGGATTCAGCAGTCTGCAAACACTTTCTGTGCAGAGTCCCAAAACAGGCGATTTCAGCCCATTACCGGCATATGGAAGAAACAGCAGTAAGCACAGGGAAATATCTGCTTCTAAATCCAAAAACGCAGCTATCTAACAGAACGGTTGTCAATGTGTGCACTCAACTTCCAGAGTTAAACCCGTGTGTGGATTCAGCAGTCTGCAAACACTTTCTCTGCAGAGTCCCAAAACAGGCATTTTCAGCCCATTACCGGCATATGGAAGAAACAGCAGTAAGCACAGGGAAATATCTGCTTCTAAATCCAAAACGCAGCTATCTAACAGAACGGTTGTCAATGTGTGCACTCAACTTCCAGAGTTAAACCCGTGTGTGGATTCAGCAGTCTGCAAACACTTTCTCTGCAGAGTCCAAAACAGGCGTTTTCAGCCCATTACCGGCATATGGAAGAAACAGCAGTAAGCCCAGGGAAATATCTGCTTCTAAATCCAAAACGCAGCTATCTAACAGAACGGTTGTCAATGTGTGCACTCAACTTCCAGAGTGAAACCCGTGTGTGGATTCAGCAGTCTGCAAACACTTTCTCTGCAGAGTCCCAAAACAGGCGTTTTCAGCCCATTACCGGCATATGGAAGAAACAGCAGTAAGCCCAGGGAAATATCTGCTTCTAAATCCAAAACGCAGCTATCTAACAGAACGGTTGTCAATGTGTGCACTCAACTTCCAGAGTTAAACCCGTGTGTGGATTCAGCAGTCTGCAAACACTTTCTCTGCAGAGTCCCAAAACAGGCGTTTTCAGCCATTACCGGCATATGGAAGAAACAGCAGTAAGCACAGGGAAGTATCTGCTTCTAATTCCAAAACGCAGCTATCTAACAGAACGGTTGTCAATGTGTGCACTCAACTTCCAGAGTTAAACCCGTGTGTGGATTCAGCAGTCTGCAAACACTTTCTCTGCAGAGTCCCAAAACAGGCGTTTTCAGCCCATTACCGGCATATGGAAGAAACAGCAGTAAGCACAGGGAAATATCTGCTTCTAATTCCAAAACGCAGCTATCTAACAGAACGGTTGTCAATGTGTGCACTCAACTTCCAGAGTTAAACCCGTGTGTGGATTCAGCAGTCTGCAAACACTTTCTCTGCAGAGTCCCAAAACAGGCGTTTTCAGCCCATTACCGGCATATGGAAGAAACAGCAGTAAGCCCAGGGAAATATCAGCTTCTAAATCCAAAACGCAGCTATCTAACAGAACGGTTGTCAATGTGTGCACTCAACTTCCAGAGTTAAACCCGTGTGTGGATTCAGCAGTCTGCAAACACTTTCTCTGCAGAGTCCCAAAACAGGCGTTTTCAGCCCATTCCCGGCATATGGAAGAAACAGCAGTAAGCACAGGGAAATATCTGCTTCTAAATCCAAAACGCAGCTATCTAACAGAACGGTTGTCAATGTGTGCACTCAACTTCCAGAGTTAAACCCGTGTGTGGATTCAGCAGTCTGCAAACACTTTCTCTGCAGAGTCCCAAAACAGGCGTTTTCAGCCCATTACCGGCATATGGAAGAAACAGCAGTAAGCACAGGGAAATATCTGCTTCTAAATCCAAAACGCAGCTATCTAACAGAACGGTTGTCAATGTGTGCACTCAACTTCCAGAGTTAAACCCGTGTGTGGATTCAGCAGTCTGCAAACACTTTCTCTGCAGAGTCCCAAAACAGGCGTTTTCAGCCCATTACCGGCATATGGAAGAAACAGCAGTAAGCCCAGGGAAATATCTGCTTCTAAATCCAAAACGCAGCTATCTAACAGAACGGTTGTCAATGTGTGCACTCAACTTCCAGAGTTAAACCCGTGTGTGGATTCAGCAGTCTGCAAACACTTTCTCTGCAGAGTCCCAAAACAGGCGTTTTCAGCCCATTACCGGCATATGGAAGAAACAGCAGTAAGCACAGGGAAGTATCTGCTTCTAATTCCAAAACGCAGCTATCTAACAGAACGGTTGTCAATGTGTGCACTCAACTTCCAGAGTTAAACCCGTGTGTGGATTCAGCAGTCTGCAAACACTTTCTCTGCAGAGTCCCAAAACAGGCGTTTTCAGCCCATTACCGGCATATGGAAGAAACAGCAGTAAGCACAGGGAAATATCTGCTTCTAATTCCAAAACGCAGCTATCTAACAGAACGGTTGTCAATGTGTGCACTCAACTTCCAGAGTTAAACCCGTGTGTGGATTCAGCAGTCTGCAAACACTTTCTCTGCAGAGTCCCAAAACAGGCGTTTTCAGCCCATTACCGGCATATGGAAGAAACAGCAGTAAGCACAGGGAAATATCTGCTTCTAAATCCAAAACGCAGCTATCTAACAGAACGGTTGTCAATGTGTGCACTCAACTTCCAGAGTTAAAGCCGTGTGTGGATTCAGCAGTCTGCAAACACTTTCTCTGCAGAGTCCCAAAACAGGCGTTTTCAGCCCATTACCGGCATATGGAAGAAACAGCAGTAAGCACAGGGAAATATCTGCTTCTAAATCCAAAACGCAGCTATCTAACGAACGGTTGTCAATGTGTGCACTCAACTTCCAGAGTTAAACCCGTGTGTGGATTCAGCAGTCTGCAAACACTTTCTCTGCAGAGTCCCAAAACAGGCGTTTTCAGCCCATTACCGGCATATGGAAGAAACAGCAGTAAGCACAGGGAAATATCTGCTTCTAAATCCAAAACGCAGCTATCTAACAGAACGGTTGTCAATGTGTGCACTCAACTTCCAGAGTTAAACCCGTGTGTGGATTCAGCAGTCTGCAAACACTTTCTCTGCAGAGTCCCAAAACAGGCGTTTTCAGCCCATTCCCGGCATATGGAAGAAACAGCAGTAAGCACAGGGAAATATCTGCTTCTAAATCCAAAACGCAGCTATCTAACAGAACGGTTGTCAATGTGTGCACTCAACTTCCAGAGTTAAACCCGTGTGTGGATTCAGCAGTCTGCAAACACTTTCTCTGCAGAGTCCCAAAACAGGCGTTTTCAGCCCATTACCGGCATATGGAAGAAACAGCAGTAAGCACAGGGAAATATCTGCTTCTAAATCCAAAACGCAGCTATCTAACAGAACGGTTGTCAATGTGTGCACTCAACTTCCAGAGTTAAACCCGTGTGTGGATTCAGCAGTCTGCAAACACTTTCTCTGCAGAGTCCCAAAACAGGCGTTTTCAGCCCATTACCGGCATATGGAAGAAACAGCAGTAAGCCCAGGGAAATATCTGCTTCTAAATCCAAAACGCAGCTATCTAACAGAACGGTTGTCAATGTGTGCACTCAACTTCCAGAGTTAAACCCGTGTGTGGATTCAGCAGTCTGCAAACACTTTCTCTGCAGAGTCCCAAAACAGGCGTTTTCAGCCCATTACCGGCATATGGAAGAAACAGCAGTAAGCACAGGGAAGTATCTGCTTCTAATTCCAAAACGCAGCTATCTAACAGAACGGTTGTCAATGTGTGCACTCAACTTCCAGAGTTAAACCCGTGTGTGGATTCAGCAGTCTGCAAACACTTTCTCTGCAGAGTCCCAAAACAGGCGTTTTCAGCCCATTACCGGCATATGGAAGAAACAGCAGTAAGCACAGGGAAATATCTGCTTCTAATTCCAAAACGCAGCTATCTAACAGAACGGTTGTCAATGTGTGCACTCAACTTCCAGAGTTAAACCCGTGTGTGGATTCAGCAGTCTGCAAACACTTTCTCTGCAGAGTCCCAAAACAGGCGTTTTCAGCCCATTACCGGCATATGGAAGAAACAGCAGTAAGCACAGGGAAATATCTGCTTCTAAATCCAAAACGCAGCTATCTAACAGAACGGTTGTCAATGTGTGCACTCATCTTCCAGAGTTAAACCCGTGTGTGGATTCAGCAGTCTGCAAACACTTTCTCTGCAGAGTCCCAAAGCAGGCGTTTTCAGCCCATTACCGGCATATGGAAGAAACAGCAGTAAGCACAGGGAAATATCTGCTTCTAATTCCAAAACGCAGCTATCTAACAGAACGGTTGTCAATGTGTGCACTCAACTTCCAGAGTTAAACCCGTGTGTGGATTCAGCAGTCTGCAAACACTTTCTCAGCAGAGTCCCAAAACAGGCGTTTTCAGCCCATTACCGGCATATGGAAGAAACAGCAGTAAGCACAGGGAAATATCTGCTTCTAAATCCAAAACGCAGCTATCTAACAGAACGGTTGTCAATGTGTGCACTCAACTTCCAGAGTTAAACCCGTGTGTGGATTCAGCAGTCTGCAAACACTTTCTCTGCAGAGTCCCAAAACAGGCGTTTTCAGCCCATTACCGGCATATGGAAGAAACAGCAGTAAGCACAGGGAAATATCTGCTTCTAAATCCAAAACGCAGCTATCTAACAGAACGGTTGTCAATGTGTGCACTCAACTTCCAGAGTTAAACCCGTGTGTGGATTCAGCAGTCTGCAAACACTTTCTCTGCAGAGTCCCAAAACAGGCGTTTTCAGCCCATTACCGGCATATGGAAGAAACAGCAGTAAGCACAGGGAAATATCTGCTTCTAAATCCAAAACGCAGCTATCTAACAGAACGGTTGTCAATGTGTGCACTCAACTTCCAGAGTTAAACCCGTGTGTGGATTCAGCAGTCTGCAAACACTTTCTCTGCAGAGTCCCAAAACAGGCGTTTTCAGCCCATTACCGGCATATGGAAGAAACAGCAGTAAGCACAGGGAAATATCTGCTTCTAAATCCAAAACGCAGCTATCTAACAGAACGGTTGTCAATGTGTGCACTCAACTTCCAGAGTTAAACCCGTGTGTGGATTCAGCAGTCTGCAAACACTTTCTCTGCAGAGTCCCAAAACAGGCGTTTTCAGCCCATTACCGGCATATGGAAGAAACAGCAGTAAGCACAGGGAAATATCTGCTTCTCAATCCAAAACGCAGCTATCTAACAGAATGGTTGTCAATGTGTGCACTCAACTTCCAGAGTTAAACCCGTGTGTGGATTCAGCAGTCTGCAAACACTTTCTCTGCAGAGTCCCAAAACAGGCGTTTTCAGCCCATTCCCGGCATATGGAAGAAACAGCAGTAAGCACAGGGAAATATCTGCTTCTAAATCCAAAACGCAGCTATCTAACAGAACGGTTGTCAATGTGTGCACTCAACTTCCAGAGTTAAACCCGTGTGTGGATTCAGCAGTCTGCAAACACTTTCTCTGCAGAGTCCCAAAGCAGGCGTTTTCAGCCCATTACCGGCATATGGAAGAAACAGCAGTAAGCACAGGGAAATATCTGCTTCTAAATCCAAAACGCAGCTATCTAACACAACGGTTGTCAATGTGTGCACTCAACTTCCAGAGTTAAACCCGTGTGTGGATTCAGCAGTCTGCAAACACTTTCTCTGCAGAGTCCCAAAATAGGCGTTTTCAGCCCATTCCCGGCATATGGAAGAAACAGCAGTAAGCACAGGGAAATATCTGCTTCTAAATCCAAAACGCAGCTATCTAACAGAACGGTTGTCAATGTGTGCACTCAACTTCCAGAGTTAAACCCGTGTGTGGATTCAGCAGTCTGCAAACACTTTCTCTACAGAGTCCCAAAGCAGGCGTTTTCAGCCCATTACCGGCATATGGAAGAAACAGCAGTAAGCACAGGGAAATATCTGCTTCTAAATCCAAAACGCAGCTATCTAACAGAACGGTTGTCAATGTGTGCACTCAACTTCCAGAGTGAAACCCGTGTGTGGATTCAGCAGTCTGCAAACACTTTCTCTGCAGAGTCCAAAAACAGGCGTTTTCAGCCCATTACCGGCATATGGAAGAAACAGCAGTAAGCACAGGGAAATATCTGCTTCTAAATCCAAAACGCAGCTATCTAACAGAACGGTTGTCAATGTGTGCACTCAACTTCCAGAGTTAAACCCGTGTGTGGATTCAGCAGTCTGCAAACACTTTCTCTGCAGAGTCCCAAAACAGGCGTTTTCAGCCCATTACCGGCATATGGAAGAAACAGCAGTAAGCACAGGGAAATATCTGCTTCTAAATCCAAAACGCAGCTATCTAACAGAACGGTTGTCAATGTGTGCACTCAACTTCCAGAGTTAAACCCGTGTGTGGATTCAGCAGTCTGCAAACACTTTCTCTGCAGAGTCCCAAAACAGGCGTTTTCAGCCCATTACCGGCATATGGAAGAAACAGCAGTAAGCACAGGGAAATATCTGCTTCTAAATGCAAAACGCAGCTATCTAACACAACGGTTGTCAATGTGTGCACTCAACTTCCAGAGTTAAACCCGTGTGTGGATTCAGCAGTCTGCAAACACTTTCTCTGCAGAGTCCCAAAACAGGTGTTTTCAGCCCATTACCGGCATATGGAAGAAACAGCAGTAAGCACAGGGAAATATCTGCTTCTAAATCCAAAACGCAGCTATCTAACAGAACGGTTGTCAATGTGTGCACTCAACTTCCAGAGTTAAACCCGTGTGTGGATTCAGCAGTCTGCAAACACTTTCTCTGCAGAGTCCCAAAACAGGCGTTTTCAGCCCATTACCGGCATATGGAAGAAACAGCAGTAAGCCCAGGGAAATATCTGCTTCTAAATCCAAAACGCAGCTATCTAACAGAACGGTTGTCAATGTGTGCACTCAACTTCCAGAGTTAAACCCGTGTGTGGATTCAGCAGTCTGCAAACACTTTCTCTGCAGAGTCCCAAAACAGGCGTTTTCAGCCCATTACCGGCATATGGAAGAAACAGCAGTAAGCCCAGGGAAATATCTGCTTCTAAATCCAAAACGCAGCTATCTAACAGAACGGTTGTCAATGTGTGCACTCAACTTCCAGAGTTAAACCCGTGTGTGGATTCAGCAGTCTGCAAACACTTTCTCTGCAGAGTCCCAAAACAGGCGTTTTCAGCCCATTACCGGCATATGGAAGAAACAGCAGTAAGCACAGGGAAATATCTGCTTCTAAATCCAAAACGCAGCTATCTAACAGAACGGTTGTCAATGTGTGCACTCAACTTCCAGAGTTAAACCCGTGTGTGGATTCAGCAGTCTGCAAACACTTTCTCTGCAGAGTCCCAAAACAGGCGTTTTCAGCCCATTACCGGCATATGGAAGAAACAGCAGTAAGCACAGGGAAATATCTGCTTCTAAATCCAAAACGCAGCTATCTAACAGAACGGTTGTCAATGTGTGCACTCAACTTCCAGAGTTAAACCCGTGTGTGGATTCAGCAGTCTGCAAACACTTTCTCTGCAGAGTCCCAAAACAGGCGTTTTCAGCCCATTACCGGCATATGGAAGAAACAGCAGTAAGCACAGGGAAATATCTGCTTCTAAATCAAAACGCAGCTATCTAACAGAACGGTTGTCAATGTGTGCACTCAACTTCCAGAGTTAAACCCGTGTGTGGATTCAGCAGTCTGCAAACACTTTCTCTGCAGAGTCCCAAAACAGGCGTTTTCAGCCCATTACCGGCATATGGAAGAAACAGCAGTAAGCACAGGGAAATATCTGCTTCTAAATCCAAAACGCAGCTATCTAACAGAACGGTTGTCAATGTGTGCACTCAACTTCCAGAGTTAAACCCGTGTGTGGATTCAGCAGTCTGCAAACACTTTCTCTGCAGAGTCCCAAAACAGGCGTTTTCAGCCCATTACCGGCATATGGAAGAAACAGCAGTAAGCACAGGGAAGTATCTGCTTCTAATTCCAAAACGCAGCTATCTAACAGAACGGTTGTCAATGTGTGCACTCAACTTCCAGAGTTAAACCCGTGTGTGGATTCAGCAGTCTGCAAACACTTTCTCTGCAGAGTCCCAAAACAGGCGTTTTCAGCCCATTACCGGCATATGGAAGAAACAGCAGTAAGCACAGGGAAATATCTGCTTCTAATTCCAAAACGCAGCTATCTAACAGAACGGTTGTCAATGTGTGCACTCAACTTCCAGAGTTAAACCCGTGTGTGGATTCAGCAGTCTGCAAACACTTTCTCTGCAGAGTCCCAAAACAGGCGTTTTCAGCCCATTACCGGCATATGGAAGAAACAGCAGTAAGCCCAGGGAAATATCAGCTTCTAAATCCAAAACGCAGCTATCTAACAGAACGGTTGTCAATGTGTGCACTCAACTTCCAGAGTTAAACCCGTGTGTGGATTCAGCAGTCTGCAAACACTTTCTCTGCAGAGTCCCAAAACAGGCGTTTTCAGCCCATTCCCGGCATATGGAAGAAACAGCAGTAAGCACAGGGAAATATCTGCTTCTAAATCCAAAACGCAGCTATCTAACAGAACGGTTGTCAATGTGTGCACTCAACTTCCAGAGTTAAACCCGTGTGTGGATTCAGCAGTCTGCAAACACTTTCTCTGCAGAGTCCCAAAACAGGCGTTTTCAGCCCATTACCGGCATATGGAAGAAACAGCAGTAAGCACAGGGAAATATCTGCTTCTAAATCCAAAACGCAGCTATCTAACAGAACGGTTGTCAATGTGTGCACTCAACTTCCAGAGTTAAACCCGTGTGTGGATTCAGCAGTCTGCAAACACTTTCTCTGCAGAGTCCCAAAACAGGCGTTTTCAGCCCATTACCGGCATATGGAAGAAACAGCAGTAAGCCCAGGGAAATATCTGCTTCTAAATCCAAAACGCAGCTATCTAACAGAACGGTTGTCAATGTGTGCACTCAACTTCCAGAGTGAAACCCGTGTGTGGATTCAGCAGTCTGCAAACACTTTCTCTGCAGAGTCCCAAAACAGGCGTTTTCAGCCCATTACCGGCATATGGAAGAAACAGCAGTAAGCACAGGGAAGTATCTGCTTCTAATTCCAAAACGCAGCTATCTAACAGAACGGTTGTCAATGTGTGCACTCAACTTCCAGAGTTAAACCCGTGTGTGGATTCAGCAGTCTGCAAACACTTTCTCTGCAGAGTCCCAAAACAGGCGTTTTCAGCCCATTACCGGCATATGGAAGAAACAGCAGTAAGCACAGGGAAATATCTGCTTCTAATTCCAAAACGCAGCTATCTAACAGAACGGTTGTCAATGTGTGCACTCAACTTCCAGAGTTAAACCCGTGTGTGGATTCAGCAGTCTGCAAACACTTTCTCTGCAGAGTCCCAAAACAGGCGTTTTCAGCCCATTCCCGGCATATGGAAGAAACAGCAGTAAGCACAGGGAAATATCTGCTTCTAAATCCAAAACGCAGCTATCTAACAGAACGGTTGTCAATGTGTGCACTCAACTTCCAGAGTTAAACCCGTGTGTGGATTCAGCAGTCTGCAAACACTTTCTCTGCAGAGTCCCAAAACAGGCGTTTTCAGCCCATTACCGGCATATGGAAGAAACAGCAGTAAGCACAGGGAAATATCTGCTTCTAAATCCAAAACGCAGCTATCTAACAGAACGGTTGTCAATGTGTGCACTCAACTTCCAGAGTTAAACCCGTGTGTGGATTCAGCAGTCTGCAAACACTTTCTCTGCAGAGTCCCAAAACAGGCGTTTTCAGCCCATTACCGGCATATGGAAGAAACAGCAGTAAGCACAGGGAAATATCTGCTTCTAAATCCAAAACGCAGCTATCTAACAGAACGGTTGTCAATGTGTGCACTCAACTTCCAGAGTTAAACCCGTGTGTGGATTCAGCAGTCTGCAAACACTTTCTCTGCAGAGTCCCAAAGCAGGCGTTTTCAGCCCATTACCGGCATATGGAAGAAACAGCAGTAAGCACAGGGAAATATCTGCTTCTAAATCCAAAACGCAGCTATCTAACAGAACGGTTGTCAATGTGTGCACTCAACTTCCAGAGTTAAACCCGTGTGTGGATTCAGCAGTCTGCAAACACTTTCTCTGCAGAGTCCCAAAACAGGCGTTTTCAGCCCATTACCGGCATATGGAAGAAACAGCAGTAAGCACAGGGAAATATCTGCTTCTAAATCCAAAACGCAGCTATCTAACAGAACGGTTGTCAATGTGTGCACTCAACTTCCAGAGTTAAACCCGTGTGTGGATTCAGCAGTCTGCAAACACTTTCTCTGCAGAGTCCCAAAGCAGGCGTTTTCAGCCCATTACCGGCATATGGAAGAAACAGCAGTAAGCACAGGGAAATATCTGCTTCTAAATCCAAAACGCAGCTATCTAACACAACGGTTGTCAATGTGTGCACTCAACTTCCAGAGTTAAACCCGTGTGTGGATTCAGCAGTCTGCAAACACTTTCTGTGCAGAGTCCCAAAACAGGCGTTTTCAGCCCATTACCGGCATATGGAAGAAACAGCAGTAAGCACAGGGAAATATCTGCTTCTAAATCCAAAACGCAGCTATCTAACAGAACGGTTGTCAATGTGTGCACTCAACTTCCAGAGTTAAACCCGTGTGTGGATTCAGCAGCCTGCAAACACTTTCTCTGCAGAGTCCCAAAACAGGCGTTTTCAACCCATTACCGGCATATGGAAGAAACAGCAGTAAGGACAGGGAAATATCTGCTTCTAAATCCAAAACGCAGCTATCTAACAGAACGGTTGTCAATGTGTGCACTCAACTTCCAGAGTTAAACCCGTGTGTGGATTCAGCAGTCTGCAAACACTTTCTCTGCAGAGTCCCAAAACAGGCGTTTTCAGCCCATTACCGGCATATGGAAGAAACAGCAGTAAGCACAGGGAAATATCTGCTTCTAAATCCAAAACGCAGCTATCTAACAGAACGGTTGTCAATGTGTGCACTCAACTTCCAGAGTTAAACCCGTGTGTGGATTCAGCAGTCTGCAAACACTTTCTCTGCAGAGTCCCAAAACAGGCGTTTTCAGCCCATTACCGGCATATGGAAGAAACAGCAGTAAGCACAGGGAAATATCTGCTTCTAAATCCAAAACGCAGCTATCTAACAGAACGGTTGTCAATGTGTGCACTCAACTTCCAGAGTTAAACCCGTGTGTGGATTCAGCAGTCTGCAAACACTTTCTCTGCAGAGTCCCAAAACAGGCGTTTTCAGCCCATTACCGGCATATGGAAGAAACAGCAGTAAGCACAGGGAAATATCTGCTTCTAAATCCAAAACGCAGCTATCTAACAGAACGGTTGTCAATGTGTGCACTCAACTTCCAGAGTTAAACCCGTGTGTGGATTCAGCAGTCTGCAAACACTTTCTCTGCAGAGTCCCAAAACAGGCGTTTTCAACCCATTACCGGCATATGGAAGAAACAGCAGTAAGCACAGGGAAATATCTGCTTCTAAATCCAAAACGCAGCTATCTAACAGAACGGTTGTCAATGTGTGCACTCAACTTCCAGAGTTAAACCCGTGTGTGGATTCAGCAGTCTGCAAACACTTTCTGTGCAGAGTCCCAAAACAGGCGTTTTCAGCCCATTACCGGCATATGGAAGAAACAGCAGTAAGCACAGGGAAATATCTGCTTCTAAATCCAAAACGCAGCTATCTAACAGAACGGTTGTCAATGTGTGCACTCAACTTCCACAGTTAAACCCGTGTGTGGATTCAGCAGTCTGCAAACACTTTCTCTGCAGAGTCCCAAAACAGGCGTTTTCAAACCATTACCGGCATATGGAAGAAACAGCAGTAAGCACAGGGAAATATCTGCTTCTAAATCCAAAACGCAGCTATCTAACAGAACGGTTGTCAATGTGTGCACTCAACTTCCAGAGTTAAACCCGTGTGTGGATTCAGCAGTCTGCAAACACTTTCTCTGCAGAGTCCCAAAACAGGCGTTTTCAGCCCATTACCGGCATATGGAAGAAACAGCAGTAAGCCCAGGGAAATATCTGCTTCTAAATCCAAAACGCAGCTATCTAACAGAACGGTTGTCAATGTGTGCACTCAACTTCCAGAGTGAAACCCGTGTGTGGATTCAGCAGTCTGCAAACACTTTCTCTGCAGAGTCCCAAAACAGGCGTTTTCAGCCCATTACCGGCATATGGAAGAAACAGCAGTAAGCACAGGGAAGTATCTGCTTCTAATTCCAAAACGCAGCTATCTAACAGAACGGTTGTCAATGTGTGCACTCAACTTCCAGAGTTAAACCCGTGTGTGGATTCAGCAGTCTGCAAACACTTTCTCTGCAGAGTCCCAAAACAGGCGTTTTCAGCCCATTACCGGCATATGGAAGAAACAGCAGTAAGCACAGGGAAATATCTGCTTCTAATTCCAAAACGCAGCTATCTAACAGAACGGTTGTCAATGTGTGCACTCAACTTCCAGAGTTAAACCCGTGTGTGGATTCAGCAGTCTGCAAACACTTTCTCTGCAGAGTCCCAAAACAGGCGTTTTCAGCCCATTCCCGGCATATGGAAGAAACAGCAGTAAGCACAGGGAAATATCTGCTTCTAAATCCAAAACGCAGCTATCTAACAGAACGGTTGTCAATGTGTGCACTCAACTTCCAGAGTTAAACCCGTGTGTGGATTCAGCAGTCTGCAAACACTTTCTCTGCAGAGTCCCAAAACAGGCGTTTTCAGCCCATTACCGGCATATGGAAGAAACAGCAGTAAGCACAGGGAAATATCTGCTTCTAAATCCAAAACGCAGCTATCTAACAGAACGGTTGTCAATGTGTGCACTCAACTTCCAGAGTTAAACCCGTGTGTGGATTCAGCAGTCTGCAAACACTTTCTCTGCAGAGTCCCAAAACAGGCGTTTTCAGCCCATTACCGGCATATGGAAGAAACAGCAGTAAGCACAGGGAAATATCTGCTTCTAAATCCAAAACGCAGCTATCTAACAGAACGGTTGTCAATGTGTGCACTCAACTTCCAGAGTTAAACCCGTGTGTGGATTCAGCAGTCTGCAAACACTTTCTCTGCAGAGTCCCAAAGCAGGCGTTTTCAGCCCATTACCGGCATATGGAAGAAACAGCAGTAAGCACAGGGAAATATCTGCTTCTAAATCCAAAACGCAGCTATCTAACAGAACGGTTGTCAATGTGTGCACTCAACTTCCAGAGTTAAACCCGTGTGTGGATTCAGCAGTCTGCAAACACTTTCTCTGCAGAGTCCCAAAACAGGCGTTTTCAGCCCATTACCGGCATATGGAAGAAACAGCAGTAAGCACAGGGAAATATCTGCTTCTAAATCCAAAACGCAGCTATCTAACAGAACGGTTGTCAATGTGTGCACTCAACTTCCAGAGTTAAACCCGTGTGTGGATTCAGCAGTCTGCAAACACTTTCTCTGCAGAGTCCCAAAGCAGGCGTTTTCAGCCCATTACCGGCATATGGAAGAAACAGCAGTAAGCACAGGGAAATATCTGCTTCTAAATCCAAAACGCAGCTATCTAACACAACGGTTGTCAATGTGTGCACTCAACTTCCAGAGTTAAACCCGTGTGTGGATTCAGCAGTCTGCAAACACTTTCTGTGCAGAGTCCCAAAACAGGCGTTTTCAGCCCATTACCGGCATATGGAAGAAACAGCAGTAAGCACAGGGAAATATCTGCTTCTAAATCCAAAACGCAGCTATCTAACAGAACGGTTGTCAATGTGTGCACTCAACTTCCAGAGTTAAACCCGTGTGTGGATTCAGCAGCCTGCAAACACTTTCTCTGCAGAGTCCCAAAACAGGCGTTTTCAACCCATTACCGGCATATGGAAGAAACAGCAGTAAGGACAGGGAAATATCTGCTTCTAAATCCAAAACGCAGCTATCTAACAGAACGGTTGTCAATGTGTGCACTCAACTTCCAGAGTTAAACCCGTGTGTGGATTCAGCAGTCTGCAAACACTTTCTCTGCAGAGTCCCAAAACAGGCGTTTTCAGCCCATTACCGGCATATGGAAGAAACAGCAGTAAGCACAGGGAAATATCTGCTTCTAAATCCAAAACGCAGCTATCTAACAGAACGGTTGTCAATGTGTGCACTCAACTTCCAGAGTTAAACCCGTGTGTGGATTCAGCAGTCTGCAAACACTTTCTCTGCAGAGTCCCAAAACAGGCGTTTTCAGCCCATTACCGGCATATGGAAGAAACAGCAGTAAGCACAGGGAAATATCTGCTTCTAAATCCAAAACGCAGCTATCTAACAGAACGGTTGTCAATGTGTGCACTCAACTTCCAGAGTTAAACCCGTGTGTGGATTCAGCAGTCTGCAAACACTTTCTCTGCAGAGTCCCAAAACAGGCGTTTTCAGCCCATTACCGGCATATGGAAGAAACAGCAGTAAGCACAGGGAAATATCTGCTTCTAAATCCAAAACGCAGCTATCTAACAGAACGGTTGTCAATGTGTGCACTCAACTTCCAGAGTTAAACCCGTGTGTGGATTCAGCAGTCTGCAAACACTTTCTCTGCAGAGTCCCAAAACAGGCGTTTTCAACCCATTACCGGCATATGGAAGAAACAGCAGTAAGCACAGGGAAATATCTGCTTCTAAATCCAAAACGCAGCTATCTAACAGAACGGTTGTCAATGTGTGCACTCAACTTCCAGAGTTAAACCCGTGTGTGGATTCAGCAGTCTGCAAACACTTTCTGTGCAGAGTCCCAAAACAGGCGTTTTCAGCCCATTACCGGCATATGGAAGAAACAGCAGTAAGCACAGGGAAATATCTGCTTCTAAATCCAAAACGCAGCTATCTAACAGAACGGTTGTCAATGTGTGCACTCAACTTCCACAGTTAAACCCGTGTGTGGATTCAGCAGTCTGCAAACACTTTCTCTGCAGAGTCCCAAAACAGGCGTTTTCAAACCATTACCGGCATATGGAAGAAACAGCAGTAAGCACAGGGAAATATCTGCTTCTAAATCCAAAACGCAGCTATCTAACAGAACGGTTGTCAATGTGTGCACTCAACTTCCAGAGTTAAACCCGTGTGTGGATTCAGCAGTCTGCAAACACTTTCTCTGCAGAGTCCCAAAACAGGCGTTTTCAGCCCATTACCGGCATATGGAAGAAACAGCAGTAAGCACAGGGAAATATCTGCTTCTAAATCCAAAACGCAGCTATCTAACAGAACGGTTGTCAATGTGTGCACTCAACTTCCAGAGTTAAACCCGTGTGTGGATTCAGCAGTCTGCAAACACTTTCTCTGCAGAGTCCCAAAACAGGCGTTTTCAGCCCATTACCGGCATATGGAAGAAACAGCAGTAAGCACAGGGAAATATCTGCTTCTAAATCCAAAACGCAGCTATCTAACAGAACGGTTGTCAATGTGTGCACTCAACTTCCAGAGTTAAACCCGTGTGTGGATTCAGCAGTCTGCAAACACTTTCTCTGCAGAGTCCCAAAACAGGCGTTTTCAGCCCATTACCGGCATATGGAAGAAACAGCAGTAAGCACAGGGAAATATCTGCTTCTAAATCCAAAACGCAGCTATCTAACAGAACGGTTGTCAATGTGTGCACTCAACTTCCAGAGTTAAACCCGTGTGTGGATTCAGCAGTCTGCAAACACTTTCTCTGCAGAGTCCCAAAGCAGGCGTTTTCAGCCCATTACCGGCATATGGAAGAAACAGCAGTAAGCACAGGGAAATATCTGCTTCTAAATCCAAAACGCAGCTATCTAACAGAACGGTTGTCAATGTGTGCACTCAACTTCCAGAGTTAAACCCGTGTGTGGATTCAGCAGTCTGCAAACACTTTCTCTGCAGAGTCCCAAAACAGGCGTTTTCAGCCCATTACCGGCATATGGAAGAAACAGCAGTAAGCACAGGGAAATATCTGCTTCTAAATCCAAAACGCAGCTATCTAACAGAACGGTTGTCAATGTGTGCACTCAATTTCCAGAGTTAAACCCGTGTGTGGATTCAGCAGTCTGCAAACACTTTCTCTGCAGAGTCCCAAAGCAGGCGTTTTCAGCCCATTACCGGCATATGGAAGAAACAGCAGTAAGCACAGGGAAATATCTGCTTCTAAATCCAAAACGCAGCTATCTAACAGAACGGTTGTCAATGTGTGCACTCAACTTCCAGAGTGAAACCCGTGTGTGGATTCAGCAGTCTGCAAACACTTTCTCTGCAGAGTCCAAAAACAGGCGTTTTCAGCCCATTACCGGCATATGGAAGAAACAGCAGTAAGCACAGGGAAATATCTGCTTCTAAATCCAAAACGCAGCTATCTAACAGAACGGTTGTCAATGTGTGCACTCAACTTCCAGAGTTAAACCCGTGTGTGGATTCAGCAGTCTGCAAACACTTTCTCTGCAGAGTCCCAAAACAGGCGTTTTCAGCCCATTACCGGCATATGGAAGAAACAGCAGTAAGCACAGGGAAATATCTGCTTCTAAATCCAAAACGCAGCTATCTAACAGAACGGTTGTCAATGTGTGCACTCAACTTCCAGAGTTAAACCCGTGTGTGGATTCAGCAGTCTGCAAACACTTTCTCTGCAGAGTCCCAAAACAGGCGTTTTCAGCCCATTACCGGCATATGGAAGAAACAGCAGTAAGCACAGGGAAATATCTGCTTCTAAATGCAAAACGCAGCTATCTAACACAACGGTTGTCAATGTGTGCACTCAACTTCCAGAGTTAAACCCGTGTGTGGATTCAGCAGTCTGCAAACACTTTCTGTGCAGAGTCCCAAAACAGGCGTTTTCAGCCCATTACCGGCATATGGAAGAAACAGCAGTAAGCAGAGGGAAATATCTGCTTCTAAATCCAAAACGCAGCTATCTAACAGAACGGTTGTCAATGTGTGCACTCAACTTCCAGAGTTAAACCCGTGTGTGGATTCAGCAGTCTGCAAACACTTTCTGTGCAGAGTCCCAAAACAGGCGTTTTCAGCCCATTACCGGCATATGGAAGAAACAGCAGTAAGCCCAGGGAAATATCTGCTTCTAAATCCAAAACGCAGCTATCTAACAGAACGGTTGTCAATGTGTGCACTCAACTTCCAGAGTTAAACCCGTGTGTGGATTCAGCAGTCTGCAAACACTTTCTCTGCAGAGTCCCAAAACAGGCGTTTTCAGCCCATTACCGGCATATGGAAGAAACAGCAGTAAGCACAGGGAAATATCTGCTTCTAAATCCAAAACGCAGCTATCTAACAGAACGGTTGTCAATGTGTGCACTCAACTTCCAGAGTTAAACCTGTGTGTGGATTCAGCAGTCTGCAAACACTTTCTCTGCAGAGTCCCAAAACAGGCGTTTTCAGCCCATTACCGGCATATGGAAGAAACAGCAGTAAGCACAGGGAAATATCTGCTTCTAAATCCAAAACGCAGCTATCTAACAGAACGGTTGTCAATGTGTGCACTCAACTTCCAGAGTTAAACCCGTGTGTGGATTCAGCAGTCTGCAAACACTTTCTCTGCAGAGTCCCAAAACAGGCGTTTTCAGCCCATTACCGGCATATGGAAGAAACAGCAGTAAGCACAGGGAAATATCTGCTTCTAAATCCAAAACGCAGCTATCTAACAGAACGGTTGTCAATGTGTGCACTCAACTTCCAGAGTTAAACCCGTGTGTGGATTCAGCAGTCTGCAAACACTTTCTCTGCAGAGTCCCAAAACAGGCGTTTTCAGCCCATTACCGGCATATGGAAGAAACAGCAGTAAGCACAGGGAAATATCTGCTTCTAAATCCAAAACGCAGCTATCTAACAGAACGGTTGTCAATGTGTGCACTCAACTTCCAGAGTGAAACCCGTGTGTGGATTCAGCAGTCTGCAAACACTTTCTCTGCAGAGTCCCAAAACAGGCGTTTTCAGCCCATTACCGGCATATGGAAGAAACAGCAGTAAGCACAGGGAAATATCTGCTTCTAAATCCAAAACGCAGCTATCTAACAGAACGGTTGTCAATGTGTGCACTCAACTTCCAGAGTTAAACCCGTGTGTGGATTCAGCAGTCTGCAAACACTTTCTCTGCAGAGTCCCAAAACAGGCGTTTTCAGCCCATTACCGGCATATGGAAGAAACAGCAGTAAGCACAGGGAAGTATCTGCTTCTAATTCCAAAACGCAGCTATCTAACAGAACGGTTGTCAATGTGTGCACTCAACTTCCAGAGTTAAACCCGTGTGTGGATTCAGCAGTCTGCAAACACTTTCTCTGCAGAGTCCCAAAACAGGCGTTTTCAGCCCATTACCGGCATATGGAAGAAACAGCAGTAAGCACAGGGAAATATCTGCTTCTAATTCCAAAACGCAGCTATCTAACAGAACGGTTGTCAATGTGTGCACTCAACTTCCAGAGTTAAACCCGTGTGTGGATTCAGCAGTCTGCAAACACTTTCTCTGCAGAGTCCCAAAACAGGCGTTTTCAGCCCATTACCGGCATATGGAAGAAACAGCAGTAAGCCCAGGGAAATATCAGCTTCTAAATCCAAAACGCAGCTATCTAACAGAACGGTTGTCAATGTGTGCACTCAACTTCCAGAGTTAAACCCGTGTGTGGATTCAGCAGTCTGCAAACACTTTCTCTGCAGAGTCCCAAAACAGGCGTTTTCAGCCCATTACCGGCATATGGAAGAAACAGCAGTAAGCACAGGGAAATATCTGCTTCTAAATCCAAAACGCAGCTATCTAACAGAACGGTTGTCAATGTGTGCACTCAACTTCCAGAGTTAAACCCGTGTGTGGATTCAGCAGTCTGCAAACACTTTCTCTGCAGAGTCCCAAAACAGGCGTTTTCAGCCCATTACCGGCATATGGAAGAAACAGCAGTAAGCACAGGGAAATATCTGCTTCTAAATCCAAAACGCAGCTATCTAACAGAACGGTTGTCAATGTGTGCACTCAACTTCCAGAGTTAAACCCGTGTGTGGATTCAGCAGTCTGCAAACACTTTCTCTGCAGAGTCCCAAAACAGGCGTTTTCAGCCCATTACCGGCATATGGAAGAAACAGCAGTAAGCACAGGGAAATATCTGCTTCTAAATCCAAAACGCAGCTATCTAACAGAACGGTTGTCAATGTGTGCACTCAACTTCCAGAGTTAAACCCGTGTGTGGATTCAGCAGTCTGCAAACACTTTCTCTGCAGAGTCCCAAAACAGGCGTTTTCAGCCCATTACCGGCATATGGAAGAAACAGCAGTAAGCACAGGGAAATATCTGCTTCTAAATCCAAAACGCAGCTATCTAACAGAACGGTTGTCAATGTGTGCACTCAACTTCCAGAGTTAAACCCGTGTGTGGATTCAGCAGTCTGCAAACACTTTCTCTGCAGAGTCCCAAAACAGGCGTTTTCAGCCCATTACCGGCATATGGAAGAAACAGCAGTAAGCACAGGGAAATATCTGCTTCTAAATCCAAAACGCAGCTATCTAACAGAACGGTTGTCAATGTGTGCACTCAACTTCCAGAGTGAAACCCGTGTGTGGATTCAGCACTCTGCAAACACTTTCTCTGCAGAGTCCCAAAACAGGCGTTTTCAGCCCATTACCGGCATATGGAAGAAACAGCAGTAAGCACAGGGAAATATCTGCTTCTAAATCCAAAACGCAGCTATCTAACAGAACGGTTGTCAATGTGTGCACTCAACTTCCAGAGTTAAACCCGTGTGTGGATTCAGCAGTCTGCAAACACTTTCTCTGCAGAGTCCCAAAACAGGCGTTTTCAGCCCATTACCGGCATATGGAAGAAACAGCAGTAAGCACAGGGAAGTATCTGCTTCTAATTCCAAAACGCAGCTATCTAACAGAACGGTTGTCAATGTGTGCACTCAACTTCCAGAGTTAAACCCGTGTGTGGATTCAGCAGTCTGCAAACACTTTCTCTGCAGAGTCCCAAAACAGGCGTTTTCAGCCCATTACCGGCATATGGAAGAAACAGCAGTAAGCACAGGGAAATATCTGCTTCTAATTCCAAAACGCAGCTATCTAACAGAACGGTTGTCAATGTGTGCACTCAACTTCCAGAGTTAAACCCGTGTGTGGATTCAGCAGTCTGCAAACACTTTCTCTGCAGAGTCCCAAAGCAGGCGTTTTCAGCCCATTACCGGCATATGGAAGAAACAGCAGTAAGCACAGGGAAATATCTGCTTCTAAATCCAAAACGCAGCTATCTAACAGAACGGTTGTCAATGTGTGCACTCAACTTCCAGAGTTAAACCCGTGTGTGGATTCAGCAGTCTGCAAACACTTTCTCTGCAGAGTCCCAAAACAGGCGTTTTCAGCCCATTACCGGCATATGGAAGAAACAGCAGTAAGCACAGGGAAATATCTGCTTCTAAATCCAAAACGCAGCTATCTAACAGAACGGTTGTCAATGTGTGCACTCAACTTCCAGAGTTAAACCCGTGTGTGGATTCAGCAGTCTGCAAACACTTTCTCTGCAGAGTCCCAAAGCAGGCGTTTTCAGCCCATTACCGGCATATGGAAGAAACAGCAGTAAGCACAGGGAAATATCTGCTTCTAAATCCAAAACGCAGCTATCTAACAGAACGGTTGTCAATGTGTGCACTCAACTTCCTGAGTTAAACCCGTGTGTGGATTCAGCAGTCTGCAAACACTTTCTCTGCAGAGTCCCCAAACAGGCGTTTTCAGCGCATTACCGGCATATGGAAGAAACAGCAGTAAGCACAGGGAAATATCTGCTTCTAAATCCAAAACGCAGCTATCTAACAGAACGATTGTCAATGTGTGCACTCAACTTCCAGAGTTAAACCCGTGTGTGGATTCAGCAGTCTGCAAACACTTTCTCTGCAGAGTCCCAAAACAGGCGTTTTCAGCCCATTACCGGCATATGGAAGAAACAGCAGTAAGCCCAGGGAAATATCTGCTTCTAAATCCAAAACGCAGCTATCTAACAGAACGGTTGTCAATGTGTGCACTCAACTTCCAGAGTTAAACCCGTGTGTGGATTCAGCAGTCTGCAAACACTTTCTCTGCAGAGTCCCAAAACAGGCGTTTTCAGCCCATTACCGGCATATGGAAGAAACAGCAGTAAGCACAGGGAAATATCTGCTTCTAAATCCAAAACTCAGCTATCTAACAGAACGGTTGTCAATGTGTGCACTCAACTTCCAGAGTTAAACCCGTGTGTGGATTCAGCAGTCTGCAAGCACTTTCTCTGCAGAGTCTCAAAACAGGCCTTTCCGGCCCAGTACCGGCATATATAAGAAAGAGCATTAAGACTGCGTCTGGAACTCAGAAGAAACGTTTCTTTCAAACTGCTCGGCCTTGTGTTCTTTGGCCTAAGGGAGTTGAATCTATGTTTAGATTCAGCGAGATAGAAACACGTTTATTCTAGGAGCTGTCTTTGGATATTCCAGATTGAATGGGAGTATATGCTGTAAAGAGAAATATCTGTTTCTAAAACCAAAATGGATCTATCTAGCAGAGTGGTTGTGAATGTGTGCCTTCGGCTTAAAGAGGTAAACTGCTCTTCTCATGCAGCAATTTAGAAACCCTTTATATGCAAATACAGACCTTTCCAGCAAAACACCAGCCTATAGGAAATAGCAGTAAGACTGCATCTTTAACATGGAAGAAACTGTTTTCAAACTGCTCTGCTGTGTGTTCATTCATATAAGAGACTTGAATATATGTTCAGATTCAGCTAGTTAGCAACACGTTTCTTCCAGGAGCTGTGTTTGCCTATTCCAGAGTATACTGGAGTATAAGATGTAAAGACAAATGTCTCGTTCCAAAAGAAAAACGGATGATCTAATGGAATGGTTGTCAATGTGTGCATTCAACTTACTGAGCTAAACTGCTGTTTGTATGCAGCAGTTTAGAAAACATTTCTGTGTAGATTCTCAAACAGACATTTCCAGCAAAATACCGGCCTATAAGAAATAGCAGTAAGACTGCGTCTAAAACTCAGAGGGAACGTTTCTTTCAAACTGCTCTGCAGTGTGTTCGTTCACCAAAGGTCGTTGAATCTATGTTTGGATTCAGCGAGTTTGAAACACGTTTATTCTAGGAGCTGCATTTCGATATTCCAGAGTGTATGGGAGTAAATGCTGTAAAGAGAAATATCTGTTTCTAAAACCAAAACGGAGCTATCTAACAGAATGGTTGTGAATGTGTGCATTCAACTTAAAGGGTTAATCTGCTCTTCTTTGGCAGCAGTTTAGAAACCCTTTATATGCAAATTCTAAAATCAACATTTGCAGCAAAACACCAGCCTAAAAGAAGTAGCAGTAAGACTGCATCTATAACATAGAAGAAACGTTTTCTTCAAAATGCTCTGCTCTGTGTTCATTCACCTAAGAGTCTTGAGTATATATTCAGATTCAGCGAGTAAGAAACACGTTTCTTCCAGGAGCTGCATTTGCATATTCCAGAGTGTACTGGAGTATAAGGTTTAAAGTGAAATATCTGGTTCTAAAACAAACACGGAGCCATCTAACAGAATGGTTGTCACTGTGTGCATTCAGCTTATTGAGATAAACTGTTGTTTCTATGCAGCAGTTTAGAAAAGATTTTTGTGCAGATTCTAAAACAGACATTCCCAGCAAAATACCGGCCTCTAAGAAATAGCAATAAGACTGCGTCTAAAACTCAAATAAAACGTTTCTTTCAAACTGCTGTGCTGTGTGTTCGTTCACCTAAGGGAGTTGAATCTATGTTTAGATTCAGCGACTTAGAAACACGTCTATTCTGGGAGCTGCGTTTGGCTATTCCAGAATGAATGGGAGTATATGCTGTAACTAGAAACACAGGCTTCTAAAACCAAAACGGAGCTAGCTAACAGAATGATTGTGAATGAGGGCATTCAACTTAACGAATTAAACTGCTCCACTTAAGCAGCAGTTTACAAACCATTTATATGGAAATTCTAAAACCAACATTTCCAGGAAAACACCAGCCTAAAAGCAATAGCAGTTAACAGTGCATCTATAACATGGAAGAAATGTTTTTTTCAAACTCCTCTGCTGTGTGTTCATTCACCTAAGAGACTTCAATATATGCACAGATTCAGCGAGTTGCAAACACCTTTCTTCCAGGAGCTGCGTATGCATATATCAGAGTGTACTGGGGAACAAGATGTAAAGAGAAATATCTGATTATACTTAGAAACCCGTTTCTTTTAGGAGCTGCGTTTGGATATTCCAGAGTGAATGAGAGTATATGCTGTAAAGAGAAATAACTGCTTCTAAAACCAAAAGGCAGCTATCTAACTGAATGGTTGTCAATGCGTGCACTCAACTTCCAGAGATAAACCCGAGTGTGGATTCAGCAGTCTGCAAACACTTTCTCTGCAGAGTCCCAAAACAGGCGTTTTCAGCCCAATACCGGCATATGGAAGAAACAGCAGTAAGCCCAGGGAAATATCTGCTTCTAAAACCAAAACGCAGCTATCTAACAGAACGGTTGTCAATGTGTGCACTCAACGTCCAGAGTTAAACCCGTGTGTGGATTCAGCAGTCTGCAAACACTTTCTCTGCAGAGTCCCAAAACAGGCGTTTTCAGCCCATTACCGACATATGGAAGAAACAGCAGTAAGCATAGGGAAATATCTGCTTCTAAATCCAAAACGCAGCTATCTAACAGAACGGTTGTCAATGTGTGCACTCAACTTCCAGAGATAAACCCGTGTGTGGATTCAGCAGTCTGCAAACACTTTCTCTGCAGAGTCCCAAAACAGGCGTTTTCAGCCCATTACCGGCATATGGAAGAAACAGCAGTAAGCACAGGGAAATATCTGCTTCTAAATCCAAATCGCAGCTATCTAACAGAACGGTTGTCAATGTGTGCACTCAATTTCCAGAGTTAAACCCGAGTGTGGATTCAGCAGTCTGCAAACACTTTCTCTGCAGAGTCCCAAAACAGGCGTTTTCAGCCCATTACCGACATATGGAAGAAACAGCAGTAAGCACAGGGAAATATCACCTTCTAAATCCAAAACGCAGCTATCTAACAGAACGGTTGTCAGTGTGTGCACTCAACTTCCAGAGTTAAACCCGTGTGTGGATTCAGCAGTATGCAAACACTTTCTCTGCAGAGTCCCAAAACAGGCGTTTTCAGCCGATTACCGGCATATGGAAGAAACAGCAGTAAGCACAGGGAAATATCTGCTTCTAAATCCAAAACGCAGCTATCTAACAGAACGATTGTCAATGCGTGCACTCAACTTCCAGAGTTAAATCCGTGTGTGGATTCAGCAGTCTGCAAACACTTTCTCTGCAGAGTCCCAAAACAGGCGTTTTCAGCCCATTACCGGCATATGGAAGAAACAGCAGTAAGCACAGGGAAATATCTGCTTCTAAATCCAAAACGCAGCTATATAACAGAGCGGTTGTCAATGTGTGCACTCAACTTCCAGAGTTAAACCCGTGTGTGGATTCAGCAGTCTGCAAACACTTTCTCTGCAGAGTCCCAAAACAGGCGTTTTCAGCCCATTACCGGCATATGGAAGAAACAGCAGTAAGCACAGGGAAATATCTGCTTCTAAATCCAAAACGCAGCTATCTAACAGAACGGTTGTCAATGTGTGCACTCAACTTCCAGAGTTAAACCCGTGTGTGGATTCAGCAGTCTGCAAACACTTTCTCTGCAGAGTCCCAAAACAGGCGTTTTCAGCCCATTACCGGCATATGAAAGAAACAGCAGTAAGCCCAGGGAAATATCTGCTTCTAAATCCAAAACGCAGCTATCTAACAGAACGGTTGTCAATGTGTGCACTCAACTTCCAGAGATAAACCCGTGTGTGGATTCAGCAGTCTGCAAACACTTTCTCTGCAGAGTCCCAAAACAGGCGTTATCAGCCCATTACCGGCATATGGAAGAAACAGCAGTAAGCACAGGGAAATATCTGCTTCTAAATCCAAAACGCAGCTATCTAACAGAACGGTTGTCAATGTGTGCACTCAACTTCCAGAGTTAAACCCGTGTGTGGATTCAGCAGTCTGCAAACACTTTCTCTGCAGAGTCCCAAAACAGGCGTTTTCAGCCCATTACCGGCATATGGAAGAAACAGCAGTAAGCCCAGGGAAATATCTGCTTCTAAATCCAAAACGCAGCTATCTAACAGAAAGGTTGTCAATGTGTGCACTCAACTTCCAGAGTTAGACCCGTGTGTGGATTCAGCAGTCTGCAAACACTTTCTCTGTAGAGTCCCAAAACAGGCGTTTTCAGCCCATTACCGGCATATGGAAGAAACAGCAGTAAGCACAGGGCAATATCTGCTTCTAAATCCAAAACGCAGCCATCTAACAGAACGGTTGTCAATGTGTGCACTCAACTTCCAGAGTTAAACCCGTGTGTGGATTCAGCAGTCTGCAAACACTTTCTCTGCAGAGTCCCCAAACAGGCGTTTTCAGCCCATTACCGGCATATGGAAGAAACAGCAGTAAGCACAGGGAAATATCTGCTTCTAAATCCAAAACGCAGCTATCTAACAGAACGGTTGTCAATGTGTGCACTCAACTTCCAGAGATAAACCCGTGTGTGGATTCAGCAGTCTGCAAACACTTTCTCTGCAGAGTCCCAAAACAGGCGTTATCAGCCCATTACCGGCATATGGAAGAAACAGCAGTAAGCACAGGGAAATATCTGCTTCTAAATCCAAAACGCAGCTATCTAACAGAACGGTTGTCAATGTGTGCACTCAACTTCCAGAGTTAAACCCGTGTGTGGATTCAGCAGTCTGCAAACACTTTCTCTGCAGAGTCCCAAAACAGGCGTTTTCAGCCCATTACCGGCATATGGAAGAAACATCAGTAAGCACAGGGAAATATCTGCTTCTAAATCCAAAACGCAGCTATCTAACAGAAAGGTTGTCAATGTGTGCACTCAACTTCCAGAGTTAGACCCGTGTGTGGATTCAGCAGTCTGCAAACACTTTCTCTGCAGAGTCCCAAAACAGGCGTTTTCAGCCCATTACCGGCATATGGAAGAAACAGCAGTAAGCACAGGGAAATATCTGCTTCTAAATCCAAAACGCAGCTATCTAACAGAACGGTTGTCAATGTGTGCACTCAACTTCCAGAGTTAAACCCGTGTGTGGATTCAGCACTCTGCAAACACTTTCTCTGCAGAGTCTCAAAACAGGCCTTTCCGGCCCCGTACCGGCATATATAAGAAAGAGCATTAAGACTGCGTCTGGAACTCAGAAGAAACGTTTCTTTCAAACTGCTCGGCCTTGTGTTCTTTGGCCTAAGGGAGTTGAATCTATGTTTAGATTCAGCGAGATAGAAACACGTTTATTCTAGGAGCTGTCTTTGGATATTCCAGATTGAATGGGAGTATATGCTGTAAAGAGAAATATCTGTTTCTAAAACCAAAATGGATCTATCTAGCAGAGTGGTTGTGAATGTGTGCCTTCGGCTTAAAGAGGTAAACTGCTCTTCTCATGCAGCAATTTAGAAACCCTTTATATGCAAATACAGACCTTTCCAGCAAAACACCAGCCTATAGGAAATAGCAGTAAGACTGCATCTTTAACATGGAAGAAACTGTTTTCAAACTGCTCTGCTGTGTGTTCATTCATATAAGAGACTTGAATATATGTTCAGATTCAGCTAGTTAGCAACACGTTTCTTCCAGGAGCTGTGTTTGCCTATTCCAGAGTATACTGGAGTATAAGATGTAAAGACAAATGTCTCGTTCCAAAAGAAAAACGGATGATCTAATGGAATGGTTGTCAATGTGTGCATTCAACTTACTGAGCTAAACTGCTGTTTGTATGCAGCAGTTTAGAAAACATTTCTGTGTAGATTCTCAAACAGACATTTCCAGCAAAATACCGGCCTATAAGAAATAGCAGTAAGACTGCGTCTAAAACTCAGAGGGAACGTTTCTTTCAAACTGCTCTGCAGTGTGTTCGTTCACCAAAGGTCGTTGAATCTATGTTTGGATTCAGCGAGTTTGAAACACGTTTATTCTAGGAGCTGCATTTCGATATTCCAGAGTGTATGGGAGTAAATGCTGTAAAGAGAAATATCTGTTTCTAAAACCAAAACGGAGCTATCTAACAGAATGGTTGTGAATGTGTGCATTCAACTTAAAGGGTTAATCTGCTCTTCTTTGGCAGCAGTTTAGAAACCCTTTATATGCAAATTCTAAAATCAACATTTGCAGCAAAACACCAGCCTAAAAGAAGTAGCAGTAAGACTGCATCTATAACATAGAAGAAACGTTTTCTTCAAAATGCTCTGCTCTGTGTTCATTCACCTAAGAGTCTTGAGTATATATTCAGATTCAGCGAGTAAGAAACACGTTTCTTCCAGGAGCTGCATTTGCATATTCCAGAGTGTACTGGAGTATAAGGTTTAAAGTGAAATATCTGGTTCTAAAACAAACACGGAGCCATCTAACAGAATGGTTGTCACTGTGTGCATTCAGCTTATTGAGATAAACTGTTGTTTCTATGCAGCAGTTTAGAAAAGATTTTTGTGCAGATTCTAAAACAGACATTCCCAGCAAAATACCGGCCTCTAAGAAATAGCAATAAGACTGCGTCTAAAACTCAAATAAAACGTTTCTTTCAAACTGCTGTGCTGTGTGTTCGTTCACCTAAGGGAGTTGAATCTATGTTTAGATTCAGCGACTTAGAAACACGTCTATTCTGGGAGCTGCGTTTGGCTATTCCAGAATGAATGGGAGTATATGCTGTAACTAGAAACACAGGCTTCTAAAACCAAAACGGAGCTAGCTAACAGAATGATTGTGAATGAGGGCATTCAACTTAACGAATTAAACTGCTCCACTTAAGCAGCAGTTTACAAACCATTTATATGGAAATTCTAAAACCAACATTTCCAGGAAAACACCAGCCTAAAAGCAATAGCAGTTAACAGTGCATCTATAACATGGAAGAAATGTTTTTTTCAAACTCCTCTGCTGTGTGTTCATTCACCTAAGAGACTTCAATATATGCACAGATTCAGCGAGTTACAAACACGTTTCTTCCAGGAGCTGCGTATGCATATATCAGAGTGTACTGGGGTACAAGATGTAAAGAGAAATATCTGATTATACTTAGAAACCCGTTTCTTTTAGGAGCTGCGTTTGGATATTCCAGAGTGAATGAGAGTATATGCTGTAAAGAGAAATAACTGCTTCTAAAACCAAAAGGCAGCTATCTAACTGAATGGTTGTCAATGCGTGCACTCAACTTCCAGAGATAAACCCGAGTGTGGATTCAGCAGTCTGCAAACACTTTCTCTGCAGAGTCCCAAAACAGGCGTTTTCAGCCCATTACCGGCATATGGAAGAAACAGCAGTAAGCACAGGGAAATATCTGCTTCTAAAACCAAAACGCAGCTATCTAACAGAACGGTTGTCAATGTGTGCACTCAACGTCCAGAGTTAAACCCGTGTGTGGATTCAGCAGTCTGCAAACACTTTCTCTGCAGAGTCCCAAAACAGGCGTTTTCAGCCCATTACCGACATATGGAAGAAACAGCAGTAAGCATAGGGAAATATCTGCTTCTAAATCCAAAACGCAGCTATCTAACAGAACGGTTGTCAATGTGTGCACTCAACTTCCAGAGTTAAACCCGTGTGTGGATTCAGCAGTCTGCAAACACTTTCTCTGCAGAGTCCCAAAACAGGCGTTTTCAGCCCATTACCGGCATATGGAAGAAACAGCAGTAAGCCCAGGTAAATATCTGCTTCTAAATCCAAAACGCAGCTATCTAACAGAACGGTTGTCAATGTGTGCACTCAACTTCCAGAGTGAAACCCGTGTGTGGATTCAGCAGTCTGCAAACACTTTCTCTGCAGAGTCCCAAAACAGGCGTTTTCAGCCCATTACCGGCATATGGAAGAAACAGCAGTAAGCACAGGGAAATATCTGCTTCTAAATCCAAAACGCAGCTATCTAACAGAACGGTTGTCAATGTGTGCACTCAACTTCCAGAGTTAAACCCGTGTGTGGATTCAGCAGTCTGCAAACACTTTCTCTGCAGAGTCCCAAAACAGGCGTTTTCAGCCCATTACCGGCATATGGAAGAAACAGCAGTAAGCACAGGGAAATATCTGCTTCTAAATCCAAAACGCAGTTATCTAACAGAACGGTTGTCAATGTGTGCACTCAACTTCCAGAGTTAAACCCGTGTGTGGATTCAGCAGTCTGCAAACACTTTCTCTGCAGAGTCCCAAAACAGGCGTTTTCAGCCCATTACCGGCATATGGAAGAAACAGCAGTAAGCACAGGGAAATATCTGCTTCTAAATCCAAAACGCAGCTATCTAACAGAACGGTTGTCAATGTGTGCACTCAACTTCCAGAGTTAAACCCGTGTGTGGATTCAGCAGTCTGCAAACACTTTCTCTGCAGAGTCCCAAAAAGGCGTTTTCAGCCCATTACCGGCATATGGAAGAAACAGCAGTAAGCACAGGGAAATATCTGCTTCTAAATCCAAAACGCAGCTATCTAACAGAACGATTGTCAATATGTGCACTCAACTTCCAGAGTTAAACCGGTGTGTGGATTCAGCAGTCTGCAAACACTTTCTCTGCAGAGTCCCAAAACAGGCGTTTTCAGCCCATTACCGGCATATGGAAGAAACAGCAGTAAGCACAGGGAAATATCTGCTTCTAAATCCAAAACGCAGCTATCTAACAGAACGGTTGTCAATGTGTGCACTCAACTTCCAGAGATAAACCCGTGTGTGGATTCAGCAGTCTGCAAACACTTTCTCTGCAGAGTCCCAAAACAGGCGTTTTCAGCCCATTACCGGCATATGGAAGAAACAGCAGTAAGCACAGGGAAATATCTGCTTCTAAATCCAAAACGCAGCTATCTAACAGAACGGTTGGCAATGTGTGCACTCAACTTCCAGAGTTAAACCCGTGTGTGGATTCAGCAGTCTGCAAACACTTTCTGTGCAGAGTCCCAAAGCAGGCGTTTTCAGCCCATTACCGGCATATGGAAGAAACAGCAGTAAGCACAGGGAAATATCTGCTTCTAAATCCAAAACGCAGCTATCTAACAGAACGGTTGTCAATGTGAGCACTCAACTTCCAGAGTTAAACCCGTGTGTGGATTCAGCAGTCTGCAAACACTTTCTCTGCAGAGTCCCAAAACAGGCGTTTTCAGCCCATTACCGGCATATGGAAGAAACAGCAGTAAGCACAGGGAAATATCTGCTTCTAAATCCAAAACGCAGCTATCTAACACAACGGTTGTCAATGTGTGCACTCAACTTCCAGAGTTAAACCCGTGTGTGGATTCAGCAGTCTGCAAACACTTTCTGTGCAGAGTCCCAAAACAGGCGTTTTCAGCCCATTACCGGCATATGGCAGAAACAGCAGTAAGCACAGGGAAATATCTGCTTCTAAATCCAAAACGCAGCTATCTAACAGAACGGTTGTCAATGTGTGCACTCAACTTCCAGAGTTAAACCCGTGTGTGGATTCAGCAGTCTGCAAACACTTTCTCTGCAGAGTCCCAAAACAGGCGTTTTCAGCCCATTACCGGCATATGGAAGAAACAGCAGTAAGCACAGGGAAATATCTGCTTCTAAATCCAAAACGCAGCTATCTAACAGAACGGTTGTCAATGTGTGCACTCAACTTCCAGAGTGAAACCCGTGTGTGGATTCAGCAGTCTGCAAACACTTTCTCTGCAGAGTCCCAAAACAGGCGTTTTCAGCCCATTACCGGCATATGGAAGAAACAGCAGTAAGCACAGGGAAATATCTGCTTCTAAATCCAAAACGCAGCTATCTAACAGAACGGTTGTCAATGTGTGCACTCAACTTCCAGAGTTAAACCCGTGTGTGGATTCAGCAGTCTGCAAACACTTTCTGTGCAGAGTCCCAAAACAGGCGTTTTCAGCCCATTACCGGCATATGGAAGAAACAGCAGTAAGCACAGGGAAATATCTGCTTCTAAATCCAAAACGCAGCTATCTAACAGAACGGTTGTCAATGTGTGCACTCAACTTCCAGAGTTAAACCCGTGTGTGGATTCAGCAGTCTGCAAACACTTTCTCTGCAGAGTCCCAAAACAGGCGTTTTCAGCCCATTACCGGCATATGGAAGAAACAGCAGTAAGCACAGGGAAATATCTGCTTCTAAATCCAAAACGCAGCTATCTAACAGAACGGTTGTCAATGTGTGCACTCAACTTCCAGAGTTAAACCCGTGTGTGGATTCAGCAGTCTGCAAACACTTTCTCTGCAGAGTCCCAAAACAGGCGTTTTCAGCCCATTACCGGCATATGGAAGAAACAGCAGTAAGCACAGGGAAATATCTGCTTCTAAATCCAAAACGCAGCTATCTAACAGAACGGTTGTCAATGTGTGCACTCAACTTCCAGAGTTAAACCCGTGTGTGGATTCAGCAGTCTGCAAACACTTTCTCTGCAGAGTCCCAAAACAGGCGTTTTCAGCCCATTACCGGCATATGGAAGAAACAGCAGTAAGCACAGGGAAATATCTGCTTCTAATTCCAAAACGCAGCTATCTAACAGAACGGTTGTCAATGTGTGCACTCAACTTCCAGAGTTAAACCCGTGTGTGGATTCAGCAGTCTGCAAACACTTTCTCTGCAGAGTCCCAAAACAGGCGTTTTCAGCCCATTACCGGCATATGGAAGAAACAGCAGTAAGCACAGGGAAATATCTGCTTCTAAATCCAAAACGCAGCTATCTAACAGAACGGTTGTCAATGTGTGCACTCAACTTCCAGAGATAAACCCGTGTGTGGATTCAGCAGTCTGCAAACACTTTCTCTGCAGAGTCCCAAAACAGGCGTTTTCATCCCATTACCGGCATATGGAAGAAACAGCAGTAAGCACAGGGAAATATCTGCTTCTAAATCCAAAACGCAGCTATCTAACAGAACGGTTGGCAATGTGTGCACTCAACTTCCAGAGTTAAACCCGTGTGTGGATTCAGCAGTCTGCAAACACTTTCTGTGCAGAGTCCCAAAACAGGCGTTTTCAGCCCATTACCGGCATATGGAAGAAACAGCAGTAAGCACAGGGAAATATCTGCTTCTAAATCCAAAACGCAGCTATCTAACAGAACGGTTGTCAATGTGAGCACTCAACTTCCAGAGTTAAACCCGTGTGTGGATTCAGCAGTCTGCAAACACTTTCTCTGCAGAGTCCCAAAACAGGCGTTTTCAGCCCATTACCGGCATATGGAAGAAACAGCAGTAAGCACAGGGAAATATCTGCTTCTAAATCCAAAACGCAGCTATCTAACACAACGGTTGTCAATGTGTGCACTCAACTTCCAGAGTTAAACCCGTGTGTGGATTCAGCAGTCTGCAAACACTTTCTCTGCAGAGTCCCAAAACAGGCGTTTTCAGCCCATTACCGGCATATGGAAGAAACAGCAGTAAGCACAGGGAAATATCTGCTTCTAAATCCAAAACGCAGCTATCTAACAGAACGGTTGTCAATGTGTGCACTCAACTTCCAGAGTTAAACCCGTGTGTGGATTCAGCAGTCTGCAAACACTTTCTCTGCAGAGTCCCAAAGCAGGCGTTTTCAGCCCATTACCGGCATATGGAAGAAACAGCAGTAAGCACAGGGAAATATCTGCTTCTAAATCCAAAACGCAGCTATCTAACAGAACGGTTGTCAATGTGTGCACTCAACTTCCTGAGTTAAACCCGTGTGTGGATTCAGCAGTCTGCAAACACTTTCTCTGCAGAGTCCCCAAACAGGCGTTTTCAGCGCATTACCGGCATATGGAAGAAACAGCAGTAAGCACAGGGAAATATCTGCTTCTAAATCCAAAACGCAGCTATCTAACAGAACGATTGTCAATGTGTGCACTCAACTTCCAGAGTTAAACCCGTGTGTGGATTCAGCAGTCTGCAAACACTTTCTCTGCAGAGTCCCAAAACAGGCGTTTTCAGCCCATTACCGGCATATGGAAGAAACAGCAGTAAGCACAGGGAAATATCTGCTTCTAAATCCAAAACGCAGCTATCTAACAGAACGGTTGTCAATGTGTGCACTCAACTTCCAGAGTTAAACCCGTGTGTGGATTCAGCAGTCTGCAAACACTTTCTCTGCAGAGTCCCAAAACAGGCGTTTTCAGCCCATTACCGGCATATGGAAGAAACAGCAGTAAGCACAGGGAAATATCTGCTTCTAAATCCAAAACTCAGCTATCTAACAGAACGGTTGTCAATGTGTGCACTCAACTTCCAGAGTTAAACCCGTGTGTGGATTCAGCAGTCTGCAAGCACTTTCTCTGCAGAGTCTCAAAACAGGCCTTTCCGGCCCAGTACCGGCATATATAAGAAAGAGCATTAAGACTGCGTCTGGAACTCAGAAGAAACGTTTCTTTCAAACTGCTCGGCCTTGTGTTCTTTGGCCTAAGGGAGTTGAATCTATGTTTAGATTCAGCGAGATAGAAACACGTTTATTCTAGGAGCTGTCTTTGGATATTCCAGATTGAATGGGAGTATATGCTGTAAAGAGAAATATCTGTTTCTAAAACCAAAATGGATCTATCTAGCAGAGTGGTTGTGAATGTGTGCCTTCGGCTTAAAGAGGTAAACTGCTCTTCTCATGCAGCAATTTAGAAACCCTTTATATGCAAATACAGACCTTTCCAGCAAAACACCAGCCTATAGGAAATAGCAGTAAGACTGCATCTTTAACATGGAAGAAACTGTTTTCAAACTGCTCTGCTGTGTGTTCATTCATATAAGAGACTTGAATATATGTTCAGATTCAGCTAGTTAGCAACACGTTTCTTCCAGGAGCTGTGTTTGCCTATTCCAGAGTATACTGGAGTATAAGATGTAAAGACAAATGTCTCGTTCCAAAAGAAAAACGGATGATCTAATGGAATGGTTGTCAATGTGTGCATTCAACTTACTGAGCTAAACTGCTGTTTGTATGCAGCAGTTTAGAAAACATTTCTGTGTAGATTCTCAAACAGACATTTCCAGCAAAATACCGGCCTATAAGAAATAGCAGTAAGACTGCGTCTAAAACTCAGAGGGAACGTTTCTTTCAAACTGCTCTGCAGTGTGTTCGTTCACCAAAGGTCGTTGAATCTATGTTTGGATTCAGCGAGTTTGAAACACGTTTATTCTAGGAGCTGCATTTCGATATTCCAGAGTGTATGGGAGTAAATGCTGTAAAGAGAAATATCTGTTTCTAAAACCAAAACGGAGCTATCTAACAGAATGGTTGTGAATGTGTGCATTCAACTTAAAGGGTTAATCTGCTCTTCTTTGGCAGCAGTTTAGAAACCCTTTATATGCAAATTCTAAAATCAACATTTGCAGCAAAACACCAGCCTAAAAGAAGTAGCAGTAAGACTGCATCTATAACATAGAAGAAACGTTTTCTTCAAAATGCTCTGCTCTGTGTTCATTCACCTAAGAGTCTTGAGTATATATTCAGATTCAGCGAGTAAGAAACACGTTTCTTCCAGGAGCTGCATTTGCATATTCCAGAGTGTACTGGAGTATAAGGTTTAAAGTGAAATATCTGGTTCTAAAACAAACACGGAGCCATCTAACAGAATGGTTGTCACTGTGTGCATTCAGCTTATTGAGATAAACTGTTGTTTCTATGCAGCAGTTTAGAAAAGATTTTTGTGCAGATTCTAAAACAGACATTCCCAGCAAAATACCGGCCTCTAAGAAATAGCAATAAGACTGCGTCTAAAACTCAAATAAAACGTTTCTTTCAAACTGCTGTGCTGTGTGTTCGTTCACCTAAGGGAGTTGAATCTATGTTTAGATTCAGCGACTTAGAAACACGTCTATTCTGGGAGCTGCGTTTGGCTATTCCAGAATGAATGGGAGTATATGCTGTAACTAGAAACACAGGCTTCTAAAACCAAAACGGAGCTAGCTAACAGAATGATTGTGAATGAGGGCATTCAACTTAACGAATTAAACTGCTCCACTTAAGCAGCAGTTTACAAACCATTTATATGGAAATTCTAAAACCAACATTTCCAGGAAAACACCAGCCTAAAAGCAATAGCAGTTAACAGTGCATCTATAACATGGAAGAAATGTTTTTTTCAAACTCCTCTGCTGTGTGTTCATTCACCTAAGAGACTTCAATATATGCACAGATTCAGCGAGTTGCAAACACCTTTCTTCCAGGAGCTGCGTATGCATATATCAGAGTGTACTGGGGAACAAGATGTAAAGAGAAATATCTGATTATACTTAGAAACCCGTTTCTTTTAGGAGCTGCGTTTGGATATTCCAGAGTGAATGAGAGTATATGCTGTAAAGAGAAATAACTGCTTCTAAAACCAAAAGGCAGCTATCTAACTGAATGGTTGTCAATGCGTGCACTCAACTTCCAGAGATAAACCCGAGTGTGGATTCAGCAGTCTGCAAACACTTTCTCTGCAGAGTCCCAAAACAGGCGTTTTCAGCCCAATACCGGCATATGGAAGAAACAGCAGTAAGCCCAGGGAAATATCTGCTTCTAAAACCAAAACGCAGCTATCTAACAGAACGGTTGTCAATGTGTGCACTCAACGTCCAGAGTTAAACCCGTGTGTGGATTCAGCAGTCTGCAAACACTTTCTCTGCAGAGTCCCAAAACAGGCGTTTTCAGCCCATTACCGACATATGGAAGAAACAGCAGTAAGCATAGGGAAATATCTGCTTCTAAATCCAAAACGCAGCTATCTAACAGAACGGTTGTCAATGTGTGCACTCAACTTCCAGAGATAAACCCGTGTGTGGATTCAGCAGTCTGCAAACACTTTCTCTGCAGAGTCCCAAAACAGGCGTTTTCAGCCCATTACCGGCATATGGAAGAAACAGCAGTAAGCACAGGGAAATATCTGCTTCTAAATCCAAATCGCAGCTATCTAACAGAACGGTTGTCAATGTGTGCACTCAACTTCCAGAGTTAAACCCGAGTGTGGATTCAGCAGTCTGCAAACACTTTCTCTGCAGAGTCCCAAAACAGGCGTTTTCAGCCCATTACCGACATATGGAAGAAACAGCAGTAAGCACAGGGAAATATCAGCTTCTAAATCCAAAACGCAGTTATCTAACAGAACGGTTGTCAGTGTGTGCACTCAACTTCCAGAGTTAAACCCGTGTGTGGATTCAGCAGTATGCAAACACTTTCTCTGCAGAGTCCCAAAACAGGCGTTTTCAGCCGATTACCGGCATATGGAAGAAACAGCAGTAAGCACAGGGAAATATCTGCTTCTAAATCCAAAACGCAGCTATCTAACAGAACGATTGTCAATGCGTGCACTCAACTTCCAGAGTTAAACCCGTGTGTGGATTCAGCAGTCTGCAAACACTTTCTCTGCAGAGTCCCAAAACAGGCGTTTTCAGCCCATTACCGGCATATGGAAGAAACAGCAGTAAGCACAGGGAAATATCTGCTTCTAAATCCAAAACGCAGCTATATAACAGAGCGGTTGTCAATGTGTGCACTCAACTTCCAGAGTTAAACCCGTGTGTGGATTCAGCAGTCTGCAAACACTTTCTCTGCAGAGTCCCAAAACAGGCGTTTTCAGCCCATTACCGGCATATGGAAGAAACAGCAGTAAGCACAGGGAAATATCTGCTTCTAAATCCAAAACGCAGCTATCTAACAGAACGGTTGTCAATGTGTGCACTCAACTTCCAGAGTTAAACCCGTGTGTGGATTCAGCAGTCTGCAAACACTTTCTCTGCAGAGTCCCAAAACAGGCGTTTTCAGCCCATTACCGGCATATGAAAGAAACAGCAGTAAGCTCAGGGAAATATCTGCTTCTAAATCCAAAACGCAGCTATCTAACAGAACGGTTGTCAATGTGTGCACTCAACTTCCAGAGATAAAACCCGTGTGTGGATTCAGCAGTCTGCAAACACTTTCTCTGCAGAGTCCCAAAACAGGCGTTATCAGCCCATTACCGGCATATGGAAGAAACAGCAGTAAGCACAGGGAAATATCTGCTTCTAAATCCAAAACGCAGCTATCTAACAGAACGGTTGTCAATGTGTGCACTCAACTTCCAGAGTTAAACCCGTGTGTGGATTCAGCAGTCTGCAAACACTTTCTCTGCAGAGTCCCAAAACAGGCGTTTTCAGCCCATTACCGGCATATGGAAGAAACAGCAGTAAGCCCAGGGAAATATCTGCTTCTAAATCCAAAACGCAGCTATCTAACAGAAAGGTTGTCAATGTGTGCACTCAACTTCCAGAGTTAGACCCGTGTGTGGATTCAGCAGTCTGCAAACACTTTCTCTGTAGAGTCCCAAAACAGGCGTTTTCAGCCCATTACCGGCATATGGAAGAAACAGCAGTAAGCACAGGGCAATATCTGCTTCTAAATCCAAAACGCAGCCATCTAACAGAACGGTTGTCAATGTGTGCACTCAACTTCCAGAGTTAAACCCGTGTGTGGATTCAGCAGTCTGCAAACACTTTCTCTGCAGAGTCCCCAAACAGGCGTTTTCAGCCCATTACCGGCATATGGAAGAAACAGCAGTAAGCACAGGGAAATATCTGCTTCTAAATCCAAAACGCAGCTATCTAACAGAACGGTTGTCAATGTGTGCACTCAACTTCCAGAGATAAACCCGTGTGTGGATTCAGCAGTCTGCAAACACTTTCTCTGCAGAGTCCCAAAACAGGCGTTATCAGCCCATTACCGGCATATGGAAGAAACAGCAGTAAGCACAGGGAAATATCTGCTTCTAAATCCAAAACGCAGCTATCTAACAGAACGGTTGTCAATGTGTGCACTCAACTTCCAGAGTTAAACCCGTGTGTGGATTCAGCAGTCTGCAAACACTTTCTCTGCAGAGTCCCAAAACAGGCGTTTTCAGCCCATTACCGGCATATGGAAGAAACATCAGTAAGCACAGGGAAATATCTGCTTCTAAATCCAAAACGCAGCTATCTAACAGAACGGTTGTCAATGTGTGCACTCAACTTCCAGAGTTAGACCCGTGTGTGGATTCAGCAGTCTGCAAACACTTTCTCTGCAGAGTCCCAAAACAGGCGTTTTCAGCCCATTACCGGCATATGGAAGAAACAGCAGTAAGCACAGGGAAATATCTGCTTCTAAATCCAAAACGCAGCTATCTAACAGAACGGTTGTCAATGTGTGCACTCAACTTCCAGAGTTAAACCCGTGTGTGGATTCAGCACTCTGCAAACACTTTCTCTGCAGAGTCTCAAAACAGGCCTTTCCGGCCCCGTACCGGCATATATAAGAAAGAGCATTAAGACTGCGTCTGGAACTCAGAAGAAACGTTTCTTTCAAACTGCTCGGCCTTGTGTTCTTTGGCCTAAGGGAGTTGAATCTATGTTTAGATTCAGCGAGATAGAAACACGTTTATTCTAGGAGCTGTCTTTGGATATTCCAGATTGAATGGGAGTATATGCTGTAAAGAGAAATATCTGTTTCTAAAACCAAAATGGATCTATCTAGCAGAGTGGTTGTGAATGTGTGCCTTCGGCTTAAAGAGGTAAACTGCTCTTCTCATGCAGCAATTTAGAAACCCTTTATATGCAAATACAGACCTTTCCAGCAAAACACCAGCCTATAGGAAATAGCAGTAAGACTGCATCTTTAACATGGAAGAAACTGTTTTCAAACTGCTCTGCTGTGTGTTCATTCATATAAGAGACTTGAATATATGTTCAGATTCAGCTAGTTAGCAACACGTTTCTTCCAGGAGCTGTGTTTGCCTATTCCAGAGTATACTGGAGTATAAGATGTAAAGACAAATGTCTCGTTCCAAAAGAAAAACGGATGATCTAATGGAATGGTTGTCAATGTGTGCATTCAACTTACTGAGCTAAACTGCTGTTTGTATGCAGCAGTTTAGAAAACATTTCTGTGTAGATTCTCAAACAGACATTTCCAGCAAAATACCGGCCTATAAGAAATAGCAGTAAGACTGCGTCTAAAACTCAGAGGGAACGTTTCTTTCAAACTGCTCTGCAGTGTGTTCGTTCACCAAAGGTCGTTGAATCTATGTTTGGATTCAGCGAGTTTGAAACACGTTTATTCTAGGAGCTGCATTTCGATATTCCAGAGTGTATGGGAGTAAATGCTGTAAAGAGAAATATCTGTTTCTAAAACCAAAACGGAGCTATCTAACAGAATGGTTGTGAATGTGTGCATTCAACTTAAAGGGTTAATCTGCTCTTCTTTGGCAGCAGTTTAGAAACCCTTTATATGCAAATTCTAAAATCAACATTTGCAGCAAAACACCAGCCTAAAAGAAGTAGCAGTAAGACTGCATCTATAACATAGAAGAAACGTTTTCTTCAAAATGCTCTGCTCTGTGTTCATTCACCTAAGAGTCTTGAGTATATATTCAGATTCAGCGAGTAAGAAACACGTTTCTTCCAGGAGCTGCATTTGCATATTCCAGAGTGTACTGGAGTATAAGGTTTAAAGTGAAATATCTGGTTCTAAAACAAACACGGAGCCATCTAACAGAATGGTTGTCACTGTGTGCATTCAGCTTATTGAGATAAACTGTTGTTTCTATGCAGCAGTTTAGAAAAGATTTTTGTGCAGATTCTAAAACAGACATTCCCAGCAAAATACCGGCCTCTAAGAAATAGCAATAAGACTGCGTCTAAAACTCAAATAAAACGTTTCTTTCAAACTGCTGTGCTGTGTGTTCGTTCACCTAAGGGAGTTGAATCTATGTTTAGATTCAGCGACTTAGAAACACGTCTATTCTGGGAGCTGCGTTTGGCTATTCCAGAATGAATGGGAGTATATGCTGTAACTAGAAACACAGGCTTCTAAAACCAAAACGGAGCTAGCTAACAGAATGATTGTGAATGAGGGCATTCAACTTAACGAATTAAACTGCTCCACTTAAGCAGCAGTTTACAAACCATTTATATGGAAATTCTAAAACCAACATTTCCAGGAAAACACCAGCCTAAAAGCAATAGCAGTTAACAGTGCATCTATAACATGGAAGAAATGTTTTTTTCAAACTCCTCTGCTGTGTGTTCATTCACCTAAGAGACTTCAATATATGCACAGATTCAGCGAGTTACAAACACGTTTCTTCCAGGAGCTGCGTATGCATATATCAGAGTGTACTGGGGTACAAGATGTAAAGAGAAATATCTGATTATACTTAGAAACCCGTTTCTTTTAGGAGCTGCGTTTGGATATTCCAGAGTGAATGAGAGTATATGCTGTAAAGAGAAATAACTGCTTCTAAAACCAAAAGGCAGCTATCTAACTGAATGGTTGTCAATGCGTGCACTCAACTTCCAGAGATAAACCCGAGTGTGGATTCAGCAGTCTGCAAACACTTTCTCTGCAGAGTCCCAAAACAGGCGTTTTCAGCCCATTACCGGCATATGGAAGAAACAGCAGTAAGCACAGGGAAATATCTGCTTCTAAAACCAAAACGCAGCTATCTAACAGAACGGTTGTCAATGTGTGCACTCAACGTCCAGAGTTAAACCCGTGTGTGGATTCAGCAGTCTGCAAACACTTTCTCTGCAGAGTCCCAAAACAGGCGTTTTCAGCCCATTACCGACATATGGAAGAAACAGCAGTAAGCATAGGGAAATATCTGCTTCTAAATCCAAAACGCAGCTATCTAACAGAACGGTTGTCAATGTGTGCACTCAACTTCCAGAGTTAAACCCGTGTGTGGATTCAGCAGTCTGCAAACACTTTCTCTGCAGAGTCCCAAAACAGGCGTTTTCAGCCCATTACCGGCATATGGAAGAAACAGCAGTAAGCCCAGGTAAATATCTGCTTCTAAATCCAAAACGCAGCTATCTAACAGAACGGTTGTCAATGTGTGCACTCAACTTCCAGAGTGAAACCGGTGTGTGGATTCAGCAGTCTGCAAACACTTTCTCTGCAGAGTCCCAAAACAGGCGTTTTCAGCCCATTACCGGCATATGGAAGAAACAGCAGTAAGCACAGGGAAATATCTGCTTCTAAATCCAAAACGCAGCTATCTAACAGAACGGTTGTCAATGTGTGCACTCAACTTCCAGAGTTAAACCCGTGTGTGGATTCAGCAGTATGCAAACACTTTCTCTGCAGAGTCCCAAAACAGGCGTTTTCAGCCCATTACCGGCATATGGAAGAAACAGCAGTAAGCACAGGGAAATATCTGCTTCTAAATCCAAAACGCAGTTATCTAACAGAACGGTTGTCAATGTGTGCACTCAACTTCCAGAGTTAAACCCGTGTGTGGATTCAGCAGTCTGCAAACACTTTCTCTGCAGAGTCCCAAAACAGGCGTTTTCAGCCCATTACCGGCATATGGAAGAAACAGCAGTAAGCACAGGGAAATATCTGCTTCTAAATCCAAAACGCAGCTATCTAACAGAACGGTTGTCAATGTGTGCACTCAACTTCCAGAGTTAAACCCGTGTGTGGATTCAGCAGTCTGCAAACACTTTCTCTGCAGAGTCCCAAAAAGGCGTTTTCAGCCCATTACCGGCATATGGAAGAAACAGCAGTAAGCACAGGGAAATATCTGCTTCTAAATCCAAAACGCAGCTATCTAACAGAACGATTGTCAATATGTGCACTCAACTTCCAGAGTTAAACCCGTGTGTGGATTCTGCAGTCTGCAAACACTTTCTCTGCAGAGTCCCAAAACAGGCGTTTTCAGCCCATTACCGGCATATGGAAGAAACAGCAGTAAGCACAGGGAAATATCTGCTTCTAAATCCAAAACGCAGCTATCTAACAGAACGGTTGTCAATGTGTGCACTCAACTTCCAGAGATAAACCCGTGTGTGGATTCAGCAGTCTGCAAACACTTTCTCTGCAGAGTCCCAAAACAGGCGTTTTCAGCCCATTACCGGCATATGGAAGAAACAGCAGTAAGCACAGGGAAATATCTGCTTCTAAATCCAAAACGCAGCTATCTAACAGAACGGTTGGCAATGTGTGCACTCAACTTCCAGAGTTAAACCCGTGTGTGGATTCAGCAGTCTGCAAACACTTTCTGTGCAGAGTCCCAAAGCAGGCGTTTTCAGCCCATTACCGGCATATGGAAGAAACAGCAGTAAGCACAGGGAAATATCTGCTTCTAAATCCAAAACGCAGCTATCTAACAGAACGGTTGTCAATGTGAGCACTCAACTTCCAGAGTTAAACCCGTGTGTGGATTCAGCAGTCTGCAAACACTTTCTCTGCAGAGTCCCAAAACAGGCGTTTTCAGCCCATTACCGGCATATGGAAGAAACAGCAGTAAGCACAGGGAAATATCTGCTTCTAAATCCAAAACGCAGCTATCTAACACAACGGTTGTCAATGTGTGCACTCAACTTCCAGAGTTAAACCCGTGTGTGGATTCAGCAGTCTGCAAACACTTTCTGTGCAGAGTCCCAAAACAGGCGTTTTCAGCCCATTACCGGCATATGGCAGAAACAGCAGTAAGCACAGGGAAATATCTGCTTCTAAATCCAAAACGCAGCTATCTAACAGAACGGTTGTCAATGTGTGCACTCAACTTCCAGAGTTAAACCCGTGTGTGGATTCAGCAGTCTGCAAACACTTTCTCTGCAGAGTCCCAAAACAGGCGTTTTCAGCCCATTACCGGCATATGGAAGAAACAGCAGTAAGCACAGGGAAATATCTGCTTCTAAATCCAAAACGCAGCTATCTAACAGAACGGTTGTCAATGTGTGCACTCAACTTCCAGAGTGAAACCCGTGTGTGGATTCAGCAGTCTGCAAACACTTTCTCTGCAGAGTCCCAAAACAGGCGTTTTCAGCCCATTACCGGCATATGGAAGAAACAGCAGTAAGCACAGGGAAATATCTGCTTCTAAATCCAAAACGCAGCTATCTAACAGAACGGTTGTCAATGTGTGCACTCAACTTCCAGAGTTAAACCCGTGTGTGGATTCAGCAGTCTGCAAACACTTTCTGTGCAGAGTCCCAAAACAGGCGTTTTCAGCCCATTACCGGCATATGGAAGAAACAGCAGTAAGCACAGGGAAATATCTGCTTCTAAATCCAAAACGCAGCTATCTAACAGAACGGTTGTCAATGTGTGCACTCAACTTCCAGAGTTAAACCCGTGTGTGGATTCAGCAGTCTGCAAACACTTTCTCTGCAGAGTCCCAAAACAGGCGTTTTCAGCCCATTACCGGCATATGGAAGAAACAGCAGTAAGCACAGGGAAATATCTGCTTCTAAATCCAAAACGCAGCTATCTAACAGAACGGTTGTCAATGTGTGCACTCAACTTCCAGAGTTAAACCCGTGTGTGGATTCAGCAGTCTGCAAACACTTTCTCTGCAGAGTCCCAAAACAGGCGTTTTCAGCCCATTACCGGCATATGGAAGAAACAGCAGTAAGCACAGGGAAATATCTGCTTCTAAATCCAAAACGCAGCTATCTAACAGAACGGTTGTCAATGTGTGCACTCAACTTCCAGAGTTAAACCCGTGTGTGGATTCAGCAGTCTGCAAACACTTTCTCTGCAGAGTCCCAAAACAGGCGTTTTCAGCCCATTACCGGCATATGGAAGAAACAGCAGTAAGCACAGGGAAATATCTGCTTCTAATTCCAAAACGCAGCTATCTAACAGAACGGTTGTCAATGTGTGCACTCAACTTCCAGAGTTAAACCCGTGTGTGGATTCAGCAGTCTGCAAACACTTTCTCTGCAGAGTCCCAAAACAGGCGTTTTCAGCCCATTACCGGCATATGGAAGAAACAGCAGTAAGCACAGGGAAATATCTGCTTCTAAATCCAAAACGCAGCTATCTAACAGAACGGTTGTCAATGTGTGCACTCAACTTCCAGAGATAAACCCGTGTGTGGATTCAGCAGTCTGCAAACACTTTCTGTGCAGAGTCCCAAAACAGGCGTTTTCAGCCCATTACCGGCATATGGAAGAAACAGCAGTAAGCACAGGGAAATATCTGCTTCTAAATCCAAAACGCAGCTATCTAACAGAACGGTTGTCAATGTGAGCACTCAACTTCCAGAGTTAAACCCGTGTGTGGATTCAGCAGTCTGCAAACACTTTCTCTGCAGAGTCCCAAAACAGGCGTTTTCAGCCCATTACCGGCATATGGAAGAAACAGCAGTAAGCACAGGGAAATATCTGCTTCTAAATCCAAAACGCAGCTATCTAACACAACGGTTGTCAATGTGTGCACTCAACTTCCAGAGTTAAACCCGTGTGTGGATTCAGCAGTCTGCAAACACTTTCTCTGCAGAGTCCCAAAACAGGCGTTTTCAGCCCATTACCGGCATATGGAAGAAACAGCAGTAAGCACAGGGAAATATCTGCTTCTAAATCCAAAACGCAGCTATCTAACAGAACGGTTGTCAATGTGTGCACTCAACTTCCAGAGTTAAACCCGTGTGTGGATTCAGCAGTCTGCAAACACTTTCTCTGCAGAGTCCCAAAGCAGGCGTTTTCAGCCCATTACCGGCATATGGAAGAAACAGCAGTAAGCACAGGGAAATATCTGCTTCTAAATCCAAAACGCAGCTATCTAACAGAACGGTTGTCAATGTGTGCACTCAACTTCCAGAGTTAAACCCGTGTGTGGATTCAGCAGTCTGCAAACACTTTCTCTGCAGAGTCTCAAAACAGGCCTTTCCGGCCCAGTACCGGCATATATAAGAAAGAGCATTAAGACTGCGTCTGGAACTCAGAAGAAACGTTTCTTTCAAACTGCTCGGCCTTGTGTTCTTTGGCCTAAGGGAGTTGAATCTATGTTTAGATTCAGCGAGATAGAAACACGTTTATTCTAGGAGCTGTCTTTGGATATTCCAGATTGAATGGGAGTATATGCTGTAAAGAGAAATATCTGTTTCTAAAACCAAAATGGATCTATCTAGCAGAGTGGTTGTGAATGTGTGCCTTCGGCTTAAAGAGGTAAACTGCTCTTCTCATGCAGCAATTTAGAAACCCTTTATATGCAAATACAGACCTTTCCAGCAAAACACCAGCCTATAGGAAATAGCAGTAAGACTGCATCTTTAACATGGAAGAAACTGTTTTCAAACTGCTCTGCTGTGTGTTCATTCATATAAGAGACTTGAATATATGTTCAGATTCAGCTAGTTAGCAACACGTTTCTTCCAGGAGCTGTGTTTGCCTATTCCAGAGTATACTGGAGTATAAGATGTAAAGACAAATGTCTCGTTCCAAAAGAAAAACGGATGATCTAATGGAATGGTTGTCAATGTGTGCATTCAACTTACTGAGCTAAACTGCTGTTTGTATGCAGCAGTTTAGAAAACATTTCTGTGTAGATTCTCAAACAGACATTTCCAGCAAAATACCGGCCTATAAGAAATAGCAGTAAGACTGCGTCTAAAACTCAGAGGGAACGTTTCTTTCAAACTGCTCTGCAGTGTGTTCGTTCACCAAAGGTCGTTGAATCTATGTTTGGATTCAGCGAGTTTGAAACACGTTTATTCTAGGAGCTGCATTTCGATATTCCAGAGTGTATGGGAGTAAATGCTGTAAAGAGAAATATCTGTTTCTAAAACCAAAACGGAGCTATCTAACAGAATGGTTGTGAATGTGTGCATTCAACTTAAAGGGTTAATCTGCTCTTCTTTGGCAGCAGTTTAGAAACCCTTTATATGCAAATTCTAAAATCAACATTTGCAGCAAAACACCAGCCTAAAAGAAGTAGCAGTAAGACTGCATCTATAACATAGAAGAAACGTTTTCTTCAAAATGCTCTGCTCTGTGTTCATTCACCTAAGAGTCTTGAGTATATATTCAGATTCAGCGAGTAAGAAACACGTTTCTTCCAGGAGCTGCATTTGCATATTCCAGAGTGTACTGGAGTATAAGGTTTAAAGTGAAATATCTGGTTCTAAAACAAACACGGAGCCATCTAACAGAATGGTTGTCACTGTGTGCATTCAGCTTATTGAGATAAACTGTTGTTTCTATGCAGCAGTTTAGAAAAGATTTTTGTGCAGATTCTAAAACAGACATTCCCAGCAAAATACCGGCCTCTAAGAAATAGCAATAAGACTGCGTCTAAAACTCAAATAAAACGTTTCTTTCAAACTGCTGTGCTGTGTGTTCGTTCACCTAAGGGAGTTGAATCTATGTTTAGATTCAGCGACTTAGAAACACGTCTATTCTGGGAGCTGCGTTGGGCTATTCCAGAATGAATGGGAGTATATGCTGTAACTAGAAACACAGGCTTCTAAAACCAAAACGGAGCTAGCTAACAGAATGATTGTGAATGAGGGCATTCAACTTAACGAATTAAACTGCTCCACTTAAGCAGCAGTTTACAAACCATTTATATGGAAATTCTAAAACCAACATTTCCAGGAAAACACCAGCCTAAAAGCAATAGCAGTTAACAGTGCATCTATAACATGGAAGAAATGTTTTTTTCAAACTCCTCTGCTGTGTGTTCATTCACCTAAGAGACTTCAATATATGCACAGATTCAGCGAGTTACAAACACGTTTCTTCCAGGAGCTGCGTATGCATATATCAGAGTGTACTGGGGTACAAGATGTAAAGAGAAATATCTGATTATACTTAGAAACCCGTTTCTTTTAGGAGCTGCGTTTGGATATTCCAGAGTGAATGAGAGTATATGCTGTAAAGAGAAATAACTGCTTCTAAAACCAAAAGGCAGCTATCTAACTGAATGGTTGTCAATGCGTGCACTCAACTTCCAGAGATAAACCCGAGTGTGGATTCAGCAGTCTGCAAACACTTTCTCTGCAGAGTCCCAAAACAGGCGTTTTCAGCCCAATACCGGCATATGGAAGAAACAGCAGTAAGCACAGGGAAATATCTGCTTCTAAAACCAAAACGCAGCTATCTAACAGAACGGTTGTCAATGTGTGCACTCAACGTCCAGAGTTAAACCCGTGTGTGGATTCAGCAGTCTGCAAACACTTTCTCTGCAGAGTCCCAAAACAGGCGTTTTCAGCCCATTACCGACATATGGAAGAAACAGCAGTAAGCATAGGGAAATATCTGCTTCTAAATCCAAAACGCAGCTATCTAACAGAACGGTTGTCAATGTGTGCACTCAACTTCCAGAGTTAAACCCGTGTGTGGATTCAGCAGTCTGCAAACACTTTCTCTGCAGAGTCCCAAAACAGGCGTTTTCAGCCCATTACCGGCATATGGAAGAAACAGCAGTAAGCACAGGGAAATATCTGCTTCTAAATCCAAAACGCAGCTATCTAACAGAACGGTTGTCAATGTGTGCACTCAACTTCCAGAGTTAAACCCGAGTGTGGATTCAGCAGTCTGCAAACACTTTCTCTGCAGAGTCCCAAAACAGGCGTTTTCAGCCCATTACCGGCATATAGAAGAAACAGCAGTAAGCACAGGGAAATATCTGCTTCTAAATCCAAAACGCAGCTATCTAACAGAACGGTTGTCAGTGTGTGCACTCAACTTCCAGAGTTAAACCCGTGTGTGGATTCAGCAGTATGCAAACACTTTCTCTGCAGAGTCCCAAAACAGGCGTTTTCAGCCCATTCCCGGCATACGGAAGAAACAGCAGTAAGCACAGGGAAATATCTGCTTCTAAATCCAAAACGCAGCTATCTAACAGAAAGGTTGTCAATGTGTGCACTCAACTTCCAGAGTTAAACCCGTGTGTGGATTCAGCAGTCTGCAAACACTTTCTCTGCAGATTCCCAAAACAGGCGTTTTCAGCCCTTTACCGGCATATGGAAGAAACAGCAGTAAGCACAGGGAAATATCTGCTTCTAAATCCAAAATGCAACTATCTAACAGAACGGTTGTCAATGTGTGCACTCAACTTCCAGAGTTAAACCCGTGTGTGGATTCAGCAGTCTGCAAACATCCTCTCTGCAGAGGCCCAAAGCAGGCGTTTTCAGCCCATTACCGGCATATGGAAGAAACAGCAGTAAGCACAGGGAAATATCTGCTTCTAAATCCAAAACGCAGCTATCTAACAGAACGGTTGTCAATGTGTGCACTCAACTTCCAGAGTTAAACCCGTGTGTGGATTCAGCAGTCTGCAAACACTTTCTCTGCAGAGTCCCAAAACAGGCGTTTTCAGCCCATTACCGGCATATGGAAGAAAGAGCAGTAAGCACAGGGAAATATTTGCTTCTAAACCCAAAACGCAGCTATCTAACAGAACGGTTGTCAATGTGTGCACTCAACTTCCAGAGTTAAACCCGTGTGTGGATTCAGCAGTCTGCAAACACTTTCTCTGCAGAGTCCCAAAACAGGCGTTTTCAGCCCATTACTGGCATATGGAAGAAACAGCAGTAAGCACAGGGAAATATCTGCTTCTAAATCCAAAACGCAGCTATCTAACAGAACCGTTGTCAATGTGTGCACTCAACTTCCAGAGTTAAACCCGTGTGTGGATTCAGCAGTCTGCAAACACTTTCTCTGCAGAGTCCCAAAACAGGCGTTTTCAGCCCATTACCGGCATATGGAAGAAACAGCAGTAAGCACAGGGAAATATCTGCTTCTAAATCCAAAACGCAGGTATCTAACAGAACGGTTGTCAATGTGTGCACTCAACTTCCAGAGATAAACCCGTGTGTGGATTCAGCAGTCTGCAAACACTTTCTCTGCAGAGTCCCAAAACAGGCGTTTTCAGCCCATTACCGGCATATGGAAGAAACAGCAGTAAGCACAGGGAAATATCTGCTTCTAAATCCAAAACGCAGCTATCTAACAGAACGGTTGTCAATGTGTGCACTCAACTTCCAGAGTTAAACCCGTGTGTGGATTCAGCAGTCTGCAAACACTTTCTCTGCAGAGTCCCAAAACAGGCGTTTTCAGCCCATTACCGGCATATGGAAGAAACAGCAGTAAGCACAGGGAAATATCTGCTTCTAAATCCAAAACGCAGCTATCTAACAGAACGGTTGTCAATGTGTCCACTCAACTTCCAGAGTTAAACACGTGTGTGGATTCAGCAGTCTGCAAACATCTTCTCTGCAGAGTCCCAAACCAGGCGTTTTCAGCCCATTACCGGCATATGGAAGAAACAGCAGTAAGCCCAGGGAAATATCTGCTTCTAAATCCAAAACGCAGCTATCTAACAGAACGGTTGTCAATGTGTGCACTCAACTTCCAGAGTTAAACCCGTGTGTGGATTCAGCAGTCTGCAAACACTTTCTCTGCAGTCCCAAAACAGGCGTTTTCAGCCCTTTACCGGCATATGGAAGAAACAGCAGTAAGCACAGGGAAATATCTGCTTCTAAATCCAAAACGCAGCTATCTAACAGAACGGTTGTCAATGTGTGCACTCAACTTCCAGAGTTAATCCCGTGTGTGGATTCAGCAGTCTGCAAAAACTTTCTCTGCAGAGGCCCAAAACAGGCGTTTTCAGCCCATTACCGGCATATGGAAGAAACAGCAGTAAGCACAAGGAAATATCTGCTTCTAAATCCAAAACGCAGCTATCTAACAGAACGGTTGTCAATGTGTGCACTCAACTTCCAGAGTTAAACCCGTGTGTGGATTCAGCAGTCTGCAAACACTATCTGTGCAGAGTCCCAAAACAGGCGTTTTCAGCCCTTTACCGGCGTATGGAAGAAACAGCAGTAAGCCCAGGGAAATATCTGCTTCTAAATCCAAAACGCAGCTATCTATCAGAACGGTTGTCAATGTGTGCACTCAACTTCCAGAGTTAAACCCGTGTGTGGATTCAGCAGTCTGCAAACATCTTCTCTGCAGAGGCCCAAAGCAGGCGTTTTCAGCCCATTACCGGCATATGGAAGAAACAGCAGTAAGCACAGGGAAATATCTGCTTCTAAATCCAAAACGCAGCTATCTAACAGAACAGTTGTCAATGTGTCCACTCAACTTCCTGAGTTAAACCCGCGTGTGGATTCAGCAGTCTGCAAACATCTTCTCTGCAGAGTCCCAAACCAGGCGTTTTCAGCCCATTACCGGCATATGGAAGAAACAGCAGTAAGCCCAGCGAAATATCTGCTTCTAAATCCAAAACGCAGCTATCTAACAGAACGGTTGTCAATGTGTGCACTCAACTTCCAGAGTTAAACCCGTGTGTGGATTCAGCAGTCTGCAAACACTTTCTCTGCAGAGTCCCAAAACAGGCGTTTTCAGCCCTTTACCGGCATTTGGAAGAAACAGCAGTAAGCACAGGGAAATATCTGCTTCTAAATCCAAAACGCAGCTATCTAACAGAACGGTTGTCAATGTGTGCACTCAACTTCCACAGTTAAACCCGTGTGTGGATTCAGCAGTCTGCAAACACTTTCTCTGCAGAGTCCCAAAACAGGCGTTTTCAAACCATTACCGGCATATGGAAGAAACAGCAGTAAGCACAGGGAAATATCTGCTTCTAAATCCAAAACGCAGCTATCTAACAGAACGGTTGTCAATGTGTGCACTCAACTTCCAGAGTTACACCCGTGTGTGGATTCAGCAGTCTGCAAACACTTTCTCTGCAGAGTCCCAAAACAGGCGTTTTCAGCCCATTACCGGCATATGGAAGAAACAGCAGTAAGCACAGGGAAATATCTGCTTCTAAATCCAAAACGCAGCTATCTAACAGAACGGTTGTCAATGTGTGCACTCAACTTCCAGAGTTAAACCCGTGTGTGGATTCAGCAGTCTGCAAACACTTTCTCTGCAGAGTCCCAAAACAGGCGTTTTCAGCCCTTTACCAGCATACGGAAGAAACAGCAGTAAGCCCAGGGAAATATCTGCTTCTAAATCCAAAACGCAGCTATCTAACAGAAAGGTTGTCTATGTGTGCACTCAACTTCCAGAGTTAAACCCGTGTGTGGATTCAGCAGTCTGCAAACACTTTCTCTGCAGATTCCCAAAACAGGCGTTTTCAGCCCATTACCGGCATATGGAAGAAACAGCAGTAAGCACAGGGAAATATCTGCTTCTAAATCCAAAACGCAGCTATCAAACAGAACGGTTGTCAATGTGTGCACTCAACTTCCAGAGTTAAACCCGTGTGTGGATTCAGCAGTCTGCAAACATCCTCTCTGCAGAGGCCCAAAGCAGGCGTTTTCAGCCCATTACCGGCATATGGAAGAAACAGCAGTAAGCACAGGGAAATATCTGCTTCTAAATCCAAAACGCAGCTATCTAACAGAACAGTTGTCAATGTGTCCACTCAACTTCCTGAGTTAAACCCGCGTGTGGATTCAGCAGTCTGCAAACATCTTCTCTGCAGAGTCCCAAACCAGGCGTTTTCAGCCCATTACCGGCAAATGGAAGAAACAGCAGTAAGCCCAGGGAAATATCTGCTTCTAAATCCAAAACGCAGCTATCTAACAGAACGGTTGTCAATGTGTGCACTCAACTTCCAGAGTTAAACCCGTGTGTGGATTCAGCAGTCTGCAAACACTTTCTCTGCAGAGTCCCAAAACAGGCGTTTTCAGCCCTTTACCGGCATATGGAAGAAACAGCAGTAAGCACAGGGAAATATCTGCTTCTAAATCCAAAACGCAGCTATCTAACAGAACGGTTGTCAATGTGTGCACTCAACTTCCAGAGTTAAACCCGTGTGTGGATTCAGCAGTCTGCAAACACTTTCTCTGCAGAGTCCCAAAACAGGCGTATTCAGCCCATTACCGGCATATGGAAGAAACAGCAGTAAGCACAGGGAAATATCTGCTTCTAAATCCAAAACGCAGCTATCTAACAGAACGGTTGTCAATGTGTGCACTCAACTTCCAGAGTTAAACCCGTGTGTGGATTCAGCAGTCTGCAAACACTTTCTCTGCAGAGTCCCAAAACAGGCGTTTTCAGCCCATTACCGGCATATGGAAGAAACAGCAGTAAGCACAGGGAAATATCTGCTTCTAAATCCAAAACGCAGCTATGTAACAGAACGGTTGTCAATGTGTGCACTCAACTTCCAGAGTTAAACCCGTGTGTGGATTCAGCAGTCTGCAAACACTTTCTCTGCAGAGTCCCAAAACAGGCGTTTTCAGCCCATTACCGGCATATGGAAGAAACAGCAGTAAGCACAGGGAAATATCTGCTTCTAAATCCAAAACGCAGCTATCTAACAGAACGGTTGTCAATGTGTGCACTCAACTTCCAGAGTTAAACCCGTGTGTGGATTCAGCAGTCTGCAAACACTTTCTCTGCAGAGTCCCAAAACAGGCGTTTTCAGCCCATTACCGGCATATAGAAGAAACAGCAGTAAGCAAAGGGAAATATCTGCTTCTAAATCCAAAACGCAGCTATCTAACAGAACGGTTGTCAATGTGTGCACTCAACTTCCAGAGTTAAACCCGTGTGTGGATTCAGCAGTCTGCAAACACTTTCTCTGCAGAGTCCCAAAACAGGCGTTTTCAACCCTTTACCAGCATACGGAAGAAACAGCAGTAAGCCCAGGGTAATATCTGCTTCTAAATCCAAAACGCAGCTATCTAACAGAAAGGTTGTCAATGTGTGCACTCAACTTCCAGAGTTAAACCCGTGTGTGGATTCAGCAGTCTGCAAACACTTTCTCTGCAGATTCCCAAAACAGGCGTTTTCAGCCCTTTACCGGCATATGGAAGAAACAGCAGTAAGCACAGGGAAATATCTGCTTCTAAATCCAAAACGCAGCTATCTAACAGAACGGTTGTCAATGTGTGCACTCAACTTCCAGAGTTAAACCCGTGTGTGGATTCAGCAGTCTGCAAACATCCTCTCTGCAGAGGCCCAAAGCAGGCGTTTTCAGCCCATTACCGGCATATGGAAGAAACAGCAGTAAGCACAGGGAAATATCTGCTTCTAAATCCAAAACGCAGCTATCTAACAGAACAGTTTTCAATGTGTCCACTCAACTTCCTGAGTTAAACACGCGTGTGGATTCAGCAGTCTGCAAACATCTTCTCTGCAGAGTCCCAAACCAGGCGTTTTCAGCCCATTACCGGCATATGGAAGAAACAGCAGTAAGCCCAGGGAAATATCTGCTTCTAAATCCAAAACGCAGCTATCTAACAGAACGGTTGTCAATGTGTGCACTGAACTTCCAGAGTTAAACCCGTGTGTGGATTCAGCAGTCTGCAAACACTTTCTCTGCAGAGTCCCAAAACAGTCGTTTTCAGCCCATTACCGGCATATGGAAGAAACAGCAGTAAGCACAGGGAAATATCTGCTTCTAAATCCAAAACGCAGCTATCTAACAGAACGGTTGTCAATGTGTGCACTCAACTTCCAGAGTTAAACCCGTGTGTGGATTCAGCAGTCTGCAAACACTTTCTCTGCAGAGTCCCAAAACAGGCGTTTTCAGCCCATTACCGGCATATGGAAGAAACAGCAGTAAGCACAGGGAAATATCTGCTTCTAAATCCAAAACGCAGCTATCTAACAGAACGGTTGTCAATGTGTGCACTCAACTTCCAGAGTTAAACCCGTGTGTGGATTCAGCAGTCTGCAAACACTTTCTCTGCAGAGTCCCAAAACAGGCGTTTTCAGCCCATTACCGGCATATGGAAGAAACAGCAGTAAGCACAGGGAAATATCTGCTTCTAAATCCAAAACACAGCTATCTAACAGAACGGTTGTCAATGTGTGCACTCAACTTCCAGAGTTAAACCCGTGTGTGGATTCAGCAGTCTGCAAACACTTTCTCTGCAGAGTCCCAAAACAGGCGTTTCCAGCCCATTACCGGCATATGGAAGAAACAGCAGTAAGCCCAGGGAAATATCTGCTTCTAAATCCAAAACGCAGCTATCTAACAGAACAGTTGTCAATGTGTCCACTCAACTTCCTGAGTTAAACCCGCGTGTGGATTCAGCAGTCTGCAAACATCTTCTCTGCAGAGTCCCAAACCAGGCGTTTTCAGGACATTACCGGCATATGGAAGAAACAGCAGTAAGCCCAGGGAAATATCTGCTTCTAAATCCAAAACGCAGCTATCTAACAGAACGGTTGTCAATGTGTGCTCTCAACTTCCAGAGTTAAACCCGTGTGTGGATTCAGCAGTCTGCAAACACTTTCTCTGCAGAGTCCCAAAACAGGCGTTTTCAGCCCTTTACCGGCATATGAAAGAAACAGCAGTAAGCACAGGGAAATATCTGCTTCTAAATCCAAAACGCAGGTATCTAACAGAACGGTTGTCAATGTGTGCACTCAACTTCCAGAGTTAAACCCGTGTGTGGATTCAGCAGTCTGCAAACACTTTCTCTGCAGAGTCCCAAAACAGGCGTTTTCAGCCCATTACCGGCATATGGAAGAAACAGCAGTAAGCACAGGGAAATATCTGCTTCTAAATCCAAAACACAGCTATCTAACAGAACGGTTGTCAATGTGTGCACTCAACTTCCAGAGTTAAACCTGTGTGTGGATTCAGCAGTCTGCAAACACTTTCTCTCCAGAGTCCCAAAACAGGCGTTTTCAGCCCATTACCGGCATATGGAAGAAACAGCCGTAAGCATAGGTTAATATCTGCTTCTAAATCCAAAACGCAGCTATCTAACAGAACGGTTGTCAATGTGTGCACTCAACTTCCAGAGTTAAACCCGTGTGTGGATTCAGCAGTCTGCAAACATCTTCTCTGCAGAGTCCCAAAGCAGGCGTTTTCAGCCCATTACCGGCATATGGAAGAAACAGCAGTAAGCACAGGGAAATATCTGCTTCTAAATCCAAAACGCAGCTATCTAACAGAACGGTTGTCAATGTGTGCACTCAACTTCCAGAGTTAAACCCGTGTGTGGATTCAGCAGTCTGCAAACACTTTCTCTGCAGAGTCCCAAAACAGGCGTTTTCAGCCCATTACCGGCATATGGAAGAAACAGCAGTAAGCACAGGGAAATATCTGCTTCTAAATCCAAAACGCAGCTATCTAACAGAACAGTTGTCAATGTGTCCACTCAACTTCCTGAGTTAAACCCGCGTGTGGATTCAGCAGTCTGCAAACATCTTCTCTGCAGAGTCCCAAACCAGGCGTTTTCAGCCCATTACCGGCATATGGAAGAAACAGCAGTAAGCCCAGGTAAATATCTGCTTCTAAATCCAAAACGCAGCTATCTAACAGAACGGTTGTCAATGTGTGCACTCAACTTCCAGAGTTAAACCCGTGTGTGGATTCAGCAGTCTGCAAACACTTTCTCTGTAGAGTCCCAAAACAGGCGTTTTCAGCCCTTTACCGGCATATGGAAGAAACAGCAGTCAGCACAGGGAAGTATCTGCTTCTAAATCCAAAACGCAGCTATCTAACAGAACGGTTGTCAATGTGTGCACTCAACTTCCAGAGTTAAACCCGTGTGTGGATTCAGCAGTCTGCAAACACTTTCTCTGCAGAGTCCCAAAACAGGCGTTTTCAGCGCATTACCGGCATATGGAAGAAACAGCAGTAAGCACAGGGAAATATCTGCTTCTAAATCCAAAACGCAGCTATCTAACAGAACGGTTGTCAATGTGTGCACTCAACTTCCAGAGTTAAACCCGTGTGTGGATTCAGCAGTCTGCAAACACTTTCTCTGCAGAGTCCCAAAACAGGCGTTTTCAGCCCATTACCGGCATATGGAAGAAACAGCAGTAAGCCCAGGGAAATATCTGCTTCTAAATCCAAAACGCAGCTATCTAACAGAACGGTTGTCAATGTGTGCACTCAACTTCCAGAGTTAAACCCGTGTGTGGATTCAGCAGTCTGCAAACACTTTCTCTGCAGAGTCCCAAAACAGGCGTTTTCAGCCCATTACCGGCATATGGAAAAAACAGCAGTAAGCACAGGGAAATATCTGCTTCTAAATCCAAAACGCAGCTATCTAACAGAACGGTTGTCAATGTGTGCACTCAACTTCCAGAGTTAAACCCGTGTGTGGATTCAGCAGTCTGCAAACACTTTCTCTGCAGAGTCCCAAAACAGGCGTTTTCAGCCCATTACCGGCATATGGAAGAAACAGCAGTAAGCACAGGGAAATATCTGCTTCTAAACCCAAAACGCAGCTATCTAACAGAACGGTTGTCAATGTGTGCACTCAACTTCCAGAGTTAAACCCGTGTGTGGATTCAGCAGTCTGCAAACACTTTCTCTGCAGAGTCCCAAAACAGGCGTTTTCAGCCCATTACCGGCATATGGAAGAAACAGCAGTAAGCACAGGGAAATATCTGCTTCTAAATCCAAAACGCAGCTATCTAACAGAACAGTTGTCAATGTGTCCACTCAACTTCCTGAGTTAAACCCGCGTGTGGATTCAGCAGTCTGCAAACATCTTCTCTGCAGAGTCCCAAACCAGGCATTTTCAGCCCATTACCGGCATATGGAAGAAACAGCAGTAAGCCCAGGGAAATATCTGCTTCTAAATCCAAAACGCAGCTATCTAACAGAACGGTTGTCAATGTGTACACTCAAATTCCAGAGTTAAACCCGTGTGTGGATTCAGCAGTCTGCAAACACTTTTACTGCAGAGTCCCAAAACAGGCGTTTTCAGCCCGTTACCGGCATATGGAAGAAACAGCAGTAAGCACAGGGAAATATCTGCTTCTAAATCCAAAACGCAGCTATCTAACAGAACGGTTGTCAATGTGTGCACTCAACTTCCAGAGTTAAACCCGTGTGTGGATTCAGCAGTCTGCAAACACTTTCTCTGCAGAGTCCCAAAACAGGCGTTTTCAGCCCATTACCGGCATAAGGAAGAAACAGCAGTAAGCACAGGGAAATATCTGCTTCTAAATCCAAAACGCAACTATCTAACAGAACGGTTGTCAATGTGTGCACTCAACTTCCAGAGTTAAACCCGTGTGTGGATTCAGCAGTCTGCAAACACTTTCTCTGCAGAGTCCCAAAACAGGCGTTTTCAGCCCATTACCGGCATATGGAAGAAACAGCAGTAAGCACAGGGAAATATCTGCTTCTAAATCCAAAATGCAGCTATCTAACAGAACGGTTGTCAATGTGTGCACTCAACTTCCAGAGTTAAACCCGTGTGTGGATTCAGCAGTCTGCAAACACTTTCTCTGCAGAGTCCCAAAACAGGCGTTTTCAGCCCATTACCGGCATATGGAAGAAACAGCAGTAAGCACAGGGAAATATCTGCTTCTAAACCCAAACGCAGCTATCTAACAGAACGGTTGTCAATGTGTGCACTCAACTTCCAGAGTTAAACCGGTGTGTGGATTCAGCAGTCTGCAAACACTTTCTCTGCAGAGTCCCAAACCAGGCGTTTTCAGCCCATTACCGGCATATGGAAGAAACAGCAGTAAGCACAGGGAAATATCTGCTTCTAAATCCAAAACGCAGCTATCTAACAGAACGGTTGTCAATGTGTGCACTCAACTTCCAGAGTTAAACCCGTGTGTGGATTCAGCAGTCTGCAAACACTTTCTCTGCAGAGTCCCAAAACAGGCGTTTTCAGCCCATTACCGGCATATGGAAGAAACAGCAGTAAGCACAGGGAAATATCTGCTTCTAAATCCAAAACGCAGCTATCTAACAGAACGGTTGTCAATGTGTGCACTCAACTTCCAGAGTTAAACCCGTGTGTGGATTCAGCAGTCTGCAAACACTTTCTCTGCAGAGTCCCAAAACAGGCGTTTTCAGCCCTTTACCGGCATATGGAAGAAACAGCAGTAAGCACAGGGAAATATCTGCTTCTAAATCCAAAACGCAGCTATCTAACAGAACGGTTGTCAATGTGTGCACTCAACTTCCAGAGTTAAACCCGTGTGTGGATTCAGCAGTCTGCAAACACTTTCTCTGCAGAGTCCCAAAACAGGCGTTTTCAGCCCATTACCGGCATATGGAAGAAAGAGCAGTAAGCACAGGGAAATATTTGCTTCTAAACCCAAAACGCAGCTATCTAACAGAACGGTTGTCAATGTGTGCACTCAACTTCCAGAGTTAAACCCGTGTGTGGATTCAGCAGTCTGCAAACACTTTCTCTGCAGAGTCCCAAAACAGGCGTTTTCAGCCCATTACCGGCATATGGAAGAAACAGCAGTAAGCACAGGGAAATATCTGCTTCTAAATCCAAAACGCAGCTATCTAACAGAACGGTTGTCAATGTGTGCACTCAACTTCCAGAGTTAAACCCGTGTGTGGATTCAGCAGTCTGCAAACACTTTCTCTGCAGAGTCCCAAAACAGGCGTTTTCAGCCCTTTACCGGCATATGGAAGAAACAGCAGTAAGCACAGGGAAATATCTGCTTCTAAATCCAAAACGCAGCTATCTAACAGAACGGTTGTCAATGTGTGCACTCAACTTCCAGAGTTAAACCCGTGTGTGGATTCAGCAGTCTGCAAAAACTTTCTCTGCAGAGTCCCAAAACAGGCGTTTTCAGCCCATTACCGGCATATGGAAGAAACAGCAGTAAGCACAGGGAAATATCTGCTTCTAAATCCAAAACGCAGCTATCTAACAGAACGGTTGTCAATGTGTGCACTCAACTTCCAGAGTTAAACCCGTGTGTGGATTCAGCAGTCTGCAAACACTTTCTCTGCAGAGTCCCAAAACAGGCGTTTTCAGCCCATTACCGGCATATGGAAGAAACAGCAGTAAGCACAGGGAAATATCTGCTTCTAAATCCAAAACGCAGCTATCTAACAGAACGGTTGTCAATGTGTGCACTCAACTTCCAGAGTTAAACCCGTGTGTGGATTCAGCAGTCTGCAAACACTTTCTCTGCAGAGTCCCAAAACAGGCGTTTTCAGCCCATTACCGGCATATGGAAGAAACAGCAGTAAGCACAGGGAAATATCTGCTTCTAAATCCAAAACGCAGCTATCTAACAGAACGGTTGTCAATGTGTGCACTCAACTTCCAGACTTAAACCCGTGTGTGGATTCAGCAGTCTGCAAACACTTTCTCTGCAGAGTCCCAAAACAGGCGTTTTCAGCCCATTACCGGCATATGTAAGAAACAGCAGTAAGCACAGGGAAATATCTGCTTCTAAATCCAAAACGCAGCTATCTAACAGAACGGTTGTCAATGTGTGCACTCAACTTCCAGAGTTAAACCCGTGTGTGGATTCAGCAGTCTGCAAACACTTTCTCTGCTGAGTCCCAAAACAGGCATTTTCAGCCCATTACCGGCATATGTAAGAAACAGCAGTAAGCACAGGGAAATATCTGCTTCTAAATCCAAAACGCAGCTATCTAACAGAACGGTTGTCAATGTGTGCACTCAACTTCCAGAGTTAAACCCGTGTGTGGATTCAGCAGTCTGCAAACACTTTCTCTGCAGAGTCCCAAAACAGGCGTTTTCAGCCCATTACCGGCATATGGAAGAAACAGCAGTAAGCACAGGGAAATATCTGCTTCTAAACCCAAAACGCAGCTATCTAACAGAACGGTTGTCAATGTGTGCACTCAACTTCCAGAGTTAAACCGGTGTGTGGATTCAGCAGTCTGCAAACACTTTCTCTGCAGAGTCCCAAACCAGGCGTTTTCAGCCCATTACCGGCATATGGAAGAAACAGCAGTAAGCACAGGGAAATATCTGCTTCTAAATCCAAAACGCAGCTATCTAACAGAACGGTTGTCAATGTGTGCACTCAACTTCCAGAGTTAAACCCGTGTGTGGATTCAGCAGTCTGCAAACACTTTCTCTGCAGAGTCCCAAAACAGGCGTTTTCAGCCCTTTACCGGCATATGGAAGAAACAGCAGTAAGCACAGGGAAATATCTGCTTCTAAATCCAAAACGCAGCTATCTAACAGAACGGTTGTCAATGTGTGCACTCAACTTCCAGAGTTAAACCCGTGTGTGGATTCAGCAGTCTGCAAACACTTTCTCTGCAGAGTCCCAAAACAGGCGTTTTCAGCCCTTTACCGGCATATGGAAGAAACAGCAGTAAGCACAGGGAAATATCTGCTTCTAAATCCAAAACGCAGCTATCTAACAGAACGGTTGTCAATGTGTGCACTCAACTTCCAGAGTTAAACCCGTGTGTGGATTCAGCAGTCTGCAAACACTTTCTCTGCAGAGTCCCAAAACAGGCGTTTTCAGCCCATTACCGGCATATGGAAGAAAGAGCAGTAAGCACAGGGAAATATTTGCTTCTAAACCCAAAACGCAGCTATCTAACAGAACGGTTGTCAATGTGTGCACTCAACTTCCAGAGTTAAACCCGTGTGTGGATTCAGCAGTCTGCAAACACTTTCTCTGCAGAGTCCCAAAACAGGCGTTTTCAGCCCATTACCGGCATATGGAAGAAACAGCAGTAAGCCCAGGGAAATATCTGCTTCTAAATCCAAAACGCAGCTATCTAACAGAACGGTTGTCAATGTGTGCACTCAACTTCCAGAGTTAAACCCGTGTGTGGATTCAGCAGTCTGCAAACACTTTCTCTGCAGAGTCCCAAAACAGGCGTTTTCAGCCCTTTACCGGCATATGGAAGAAACAGCAGTAAGCACAGGGAAATATCTGCTTCTAAATCCAAAACGCAGCTATCTAACAGAACGGTTGTCAATGTGTGCACTCAACTTCCAGAGTTAAACCCGTGTGTGGATTCAGCAGTCTGCAAAAACTTTCTCTGCAGAGTCCCAAAACAGGCGTTTTCAGCCCATTACCGGCATATGGAAGAAACAGCAGTAAGCACAGGGAAATATCTGCTTCTAAATCCAAAACACAGCTATCTAACAGAACGGTTGTCAATGTGTGCACTCAACTTCCAGAGTTAAACCCGTGTGTGGATTCAGCAGTCTGCAATCACTTTCTCTGCAGAGTCCCAAAACAGGCGTTTTCAGCCCATTACCGGCATATGGAAGAAACAGCAGTAAGCACAGGGAAATATCTGCTTCTAAATCCAAAACGCAGCTATCTAACAGAACGGTTGTCAATGTGTGCACTCAACTTCCAGAGTTAAACCCGTGTGTGGATTCAGCAGTCTGCAAAAACTTTCTCTGCAGAGTCCCAAAACAGGCGTTTTCAGCCCATTACCGGCATATGGAAGAAACAGCAGTAAGCACAGGGAAATATCTGCTTCTAAATCCAAAACACAGCTATCTAACAGAACGGTTGTCAATGTGTGCACTCAACTTCCAGAGTTAAACCCGTGTGTGGATTCAGCAGTCTGCAATCACTTTCTCTGCAGAGTCCCAAAACAGGCGTTTTCAGCCCATTACCGGCATATGGAAGAAACAGCAGTAAGCCCAGGGAAATATCTGCTTCTAAATCCAAAACGCAGCTATCTAACAGAACGGTTGTCAATGTGTGCACTCAACTTCCAGAGTTAAACCCGTGTGTGGATTCAGCAGTCTGCAAACACTTTCTCTGCAGAGTCCCAAAACAGGCGTTTTCAGCCCTTTACCGGCATATGGAAGAAACAGCAGTAAGCACAGGGAAATATCTGCTTCTAAATCCAAAACGCAGCTATCTAACAGAACGGTTGTCAATGTGTGCACTCAACTTCCAGAGTTAAACCCGTGTGTGGATTCAGCAGTCTGCAAACACTTTCTCTGCAGAGTCCCAAAACAGGCGTTTTCAGCCCATTACCGGCATATGGAAGAAACAGCAGTAAGCACAGGGAAATATCTGCTTCTAAATCCAAAACGCAGCTATCTAACAGAACGGTTGTCAATGTGTGCACTCAACTTCCAGACTTAAACCCGTGTGTGGATTCAGCAGTCTGCAAACACTTTCTCTGCAGAGTCCCAAAACAGGCGTTTTCAGCCCATTACCGGCATATGGAAGAAACAGCAGTAAGCACAGGGAAATATCTGCTTCTAAATCCAAAACGCAGCTATCTAACAGAACGGTTGTCAATGTGTGCACTCAACTTCCAGAGTTAAACCCGTGTGTGGATTCAGCAGTCTGCAAACACTTTCTCTGCAGAGTCCCAAAACAAGCGTTTTCAGCCCATTACCGGCCTATGGAAGAAACAGCAGTAAGCACAGGGAAACATCTGCTTCTAAATCCAAAACGCAGCTATCTAACAGAACGGTTGTCAATGTGTGCACTCAACTTCCAGAGTTAAACCCGTGTGTGGATTCAGCAGTCTGCAAACACTTTCTCTGCAGAGTCCCAAAACAGGCGTTTTCAGCCCATTACCGGCATATGGAAGAAACAGCAGTAAGCACAGGGAAATATCTGCTTCTAAATCCAAAACGCAGCTATCTAACAGAACGGTTGTCAATGTGTGCACTCAACTTCCAGAGTTAAACCCGTGTGTGGATTCAGCAGTCTGCAAACACTTTCTCTGCAGAGTCCCAAAACAGGCATTTTCAGCCCATTACCGGCATATGTAAGAAACAGCAGTAAGCACAGGGAAATATCTGCTTCTAAATCCAAAACGCAGCTATCTAACAGAACGGTTGTCAATGTGTGCACTCAACTTCCAGAGTTAAACCCGTGTGTGGATTCAGCAGTCTGCAAACACTTTCTCTGCAGAGTCCCAAAACAGGCGTTTTCAGCCCATTACCGGCATATGGAAGAAACAGCAGTAAGCCCAGGGAAATATCTGCTTCTAAATCCAAAACGCAGCTATCTAACAGAACAGTTGTCAATGTGTCCACTCAACTTCCTGAGTTAAACCCGCGTGTGGATTCAGCAGTCTGCAAACATCTTCTCTGCAGAGTCCCAAACCAGGCGTTTTCAGCCCATTACCGGCATATGGAAGAAACAGCAGTAAGCCCAGGGAAATATCTGCTTCTAAATCCAAAACGCAGCTATCTAACAGAACGGTTGTCAATGTGTGCACTCAACTTCCAGAGTTAAACCCGTGTGTGGATTCAGCAGTCTGCAAACACTTTCTCTGCAGAGTCCCAAAACAGGCGTTTTCAGCCCTTTACCGGCATATGAAAGAAACAGCAGTAAGCACAGGGAAATATCTGCTTCTAAATCCAAAACGCAGCTATCTAACAGAACGGTTGTCAATGTGTGCACTCAACTTCCAGAGTTAAACCCGTGTGTGGATTCAGCAGTCTGCAAACACTTTCTCTGCAGAGTCCCAAAACAGGCGTTTTCAGCCCATTACCGGCATAAGGAAGAAACAGCAGTAAGCACAGGTTAATATCTGCTTCTAAATCCAAAACGCAGCTATCTAACAGAACGGTTGTCAATGTGTGCACTCAACTTCCAGAGTTAAACCTGTGTGTGGATTCAGCAGTCTGCAAACACTTTCTCTCCAGAGTCCCAAAACAGGCGTTTTCAGCCCATTACCGGCATATGGAAGAAACAGCCGTAAGCACAGGTTAATATCTGCTTCTAAATCCAAAACGCAGCTATCTAACAGAACGGTTGTCAATGTGTGAACTCAACTTCCAGAGTTAAACCCGTGTGTGGATTCAGCAGTCTGGAAACATCTTCTCTGCAGAGTCCCAAAGCAGGCGTTTTCAGCCCATTACCGGCATATGGAAGAAACAGCAGTAAGCACAGGGAAATATCTGCTTCTAAATCCAAAACGCAGCTATCTAACAGAACGGTTGTCAATGTGTGCACTCAACTTCCAGAGTTAAACCCGTGTGTGGATTCAGCACTCTGCAAACACTTTCTCTGCAGAGTCCCAAAACAGGCGTTTTCAGCCCATTACCGGCATATGGAAGAAACAGCAGTAAGCACAGGGAAATATCTGCTTCTAAATCCAAAACGCAGCTATCTAACAGAACGGTTGTCAATGTGTGCACTCAACTTCCAGAGTTAAACCCGTGTGTGGATTCAGCAGTCTGCAAACACTTTCTCTGCAGAGTCCCAAAACAGGCGTTTTCAGCCCATTACCGGCATATGGAAGAAACAGCAGTAAGCACAGGGAAATATCTGCTTCTAAATCCAAAACGCAGCTATCTAACAGAACGGTTGTCAATGTGTGCACTCAACTTCCAGACTTAAACCCGTGTGTGGATTCAGCAATCTGCAAACACTTTCTCTGCAGAGTCCCAAAACAGGCGTTTTCAGCCCATTACCGGCATATGTAAGAAACAGCAGTAAGCACAGGGAAATATCTGCTTCTAAATCCAAAACGCAGCTATCTAACAGAACGGTTGTCAATGTGTGCACTCAACTTCCAGAGTTAAACCCGTGTGTGGATTCAGCAGTCTGCAAACACTTTCTCTGCAGAGTCCCAAAACAGGCGTTTTCAGCCCATTACCGGCCTATGGAAGAAACAGCAGTAAGCACAGGGAAACATCTGCTTCTAAACCCAAAACGCAGCTATCTAACAGAACGGTTGTCAATGTGTGCACTCAACTTCCAGAGTTAAACCCGTGTGTGGATTCAGCAGTCTGCAAACACTTTCTCTGCAGAGTCCCAAAACAGGCATTTTCAGCCCATTACCGGCATATGGAAGAAACAGCAGTAAGCACAGGGAAATATCTGCTTCTAAATCCAAAACGCAGCTATCTAACAGAACGGTTGTCAATGTGTGCACTCAACTTCCAGAGTTAAACCCGTGTGTGGATTCAGCAGTCTGCAAACACTTTCTCTGCAGAGTCCCAAAACAGGCGTTTTCAGCCCATTACCGGCATATGGAAGAAACAGCAGTAAGCCCAGGGAAATATCTGCTTCTAAATCCAAAACGCAGCTATCTAACAGAACAGTTGTCAATGTGTCCACTCAACTTCCTGAGTTAAACCCGCGTGTGGATTCAGCAGTCTGCAAACATCTTCTCTGCAGAGTCCCAAACCAGGCGTTTTCAGCCCATTACCGGCATATGGAAGAAACAGCAGTAAGCCCAGGGAAATATCTGCTTCTAAATCCAAAACGCAGCTATCTAACAGAACGGTTGTCAATGTGTGCACTCAACTTCCAGAGTTAAACCCGTGTGTGGATTCAGCAGTCTGCAAACACTTTCTCTGCAGAGTCCCAAAACAGGCGTTTTCAGCCCTTTACCGGCATATGAAAGAAACAGCAGTAAGCACAGGGAAATATCTGCTTCTAAATCCAAAACGCAGCTATCTAACAGAACGGTTGTCAATGTGTGCACTCAACTTCCAGAGTTAAACCAGTGTGTGGATTCAGCAGTCTGCAAACACTTTCTCTGCAGAGTCCCCAAAACAGGCGTTTTCAGCCCATTACCGGCATATGGAAGAAACAGCAGTAAGCACAGGGAAATATCTGCTTCTAAATCCAAAACGCAGCTATCTAACAGAACGGTTGTCAATGTGTGCACTCAACTTCCAGAGTTAAACCCGTGTGTGAATTCAGCAGTCTGCAAACACTTTCTCTGCAGAGTCCCAAAACAGGCGTTTTCAGCCCATTACCGGCATATGGAAGAAACAGCAGTAAGCACAGGGAAATATCTGCTTCTAAATCCAAAACGCAGCTATCTAACAGAACGGTTGTCAATGTGTGCACTCAACTTCCAGAGTTAAACCCGTGTGTGGATTCAGCAGTCTGCAAACACTTTCTCTGCAGAGTCCCAAAACAGGCGTTTTCAGCCCATTACCGGCATATGGAAGAAACAGCAGTAAGCACAGGGAAATATCTGCTTCTAAACCCAAAACGCAGCTATCTAACAGAACGGTTGTCAATGTGTGCACTCAACTTCCAGAGTTAAACCCGTGTGTGGATTCAGCAGTCTGCAAAAACTTTCTCTGCAGAGTCCCAAAACAGGCGTTTTCAGCCCATTACCGGCATATGGAAGAAACAGCAGTAAGCACAGGGAAATATCTGCTTCTAAATCCAAAACGCAGCTATCTAACAGAACAGTTGTCAATGTGTCCACTCAACTTCCTGAGTTAAACCCGCGTGTGGATTCAGCAGTCTGCAAACATCTTCTCTGCAGAGTCCCAAACCAGGCATTTTCAGCCCATTACCGGCATATGGAAGAAACAGCCGTAAGCCCAGGGAAATATCTGCTTCTAAATCCAAAGCGCAGCTATCTAACAGAACGGTTGTCAATGTGTACACTCAAATTCCAGAGTTAAACCCGTGTGTGGATTCAGCAGTCTGCAAACACTTTTACTGCAGAGTCCCAAAACAGGCGTTTTCAGCCCGTTACCGGCATATGGAAGAAACAGCAGTAAGCCCAGGGAAATATCTGCTTCTAAATCCAAAACGCAGCTATCTAACACAACGGTTGTCAATGTGTGCACTCAACTTCCAGAGTTAAACCCGTGTGTGGATTCAGCAGTCTGCAAACACTTTCTCTGCAGAGTCCCAAAACAGGCGTTTTCAGCCCTTTACCGGCATATGGAAGAAACAGCAGTAAGCACAGGGAAATATCTGCTTCTAAATCCAAAACGCAGCTATCTAACAGAACGGTTGTCAATGTGTGCACTCAACTTCCAGAGTTAAACCCGTGTGTGTATTCAGCAGTCTGCAAACACTTTCTCTGCAGAGTCCCAAAACAGGCGTTTTCAGCCCATTACCGGCATATGGAAGAAACAGCAGTAAGCACAGGGAAATATCTGCTTCTAAATCCAAAACGCAGCTATCTAACAGAACGGTTGTCAATGTGTGCACTCAACTTCCAGAGTTAAACCCGTGTGTGGATTCAGCAGTCTGCAAACACTTTCTCTGCAGAGTCCCAAAACAGGCGTTTTCAGCCCATTACCGGCATATGGAAGAAACAGCAGTAAGCACAGGGAAACATCTGCTTCTAAATCCAAAACGCAGCTATCTAACAGAACGGTTGTCAATGTGTGCACTCAACTTCCAGAGTTAAACCCGTGTGTGGATTCAGCAGTCTGCAAACACTTTCTCTGCAGAGTCCCAAAACAGGCGTTTTCAGCCCATTACCGGCATATGGAAGAAACAGCAGTAAGCACAGGGAAATATCTGCTTCTAAATCCAAAACGCAGCTATCTAACAGAACGGTTGTCAATGTGTGCACTCAACTTCCAGAGTTAAACCCGTGTGTGGATTCAGCAGTCTGCAAACACTTTCTCTGCAGAGTCCCAAAACAGGCATTTTCAGCCCATTACCGGCATATGTAAGAAACAGCAGTAAGCACAGGGAAATATCTGCTTCTAAATCCAAAACGCAGCTATCTAACAGAACGGTTGTCAATGTGTGCACTCAACTTCCAGAGTTAAACCCGTGTGTGGATTCAGCAGTCTGCAAACTCTTTCTCTGCAGAGTCCCAAAACAGGCGTTTTCAGCCCATTACCGGCATATGGAAGAAACAGCAGTAAGCCCAGGGAAATATCTGCTTCTAAATCCAAAACGCAGCTATCTAACAGAACAGTTGTCAATGTGTCCACTCAACTTCCTCAGTTAAACCCGCGAGTGGATTCAGCAGTCTGCAAACATCTTCTCTGCAGAGTCCCAAACCAGGCGTTTTCAGCCCATTACCGGCATATGGAAGAAACAGCAGTAAGCCCAGGGAAATATCTGCTTCTAAATCCAAAACGCAGCTATCTAACAGAACGGTTGTCAATGTGTGCACTCAACTTCCAGAGTTAAACCCGTGTGTGGATTCAGCAGTCTGCAAACACTTTCTCTGCAGAGTCCCAAAACAGGCGTTTTCAGCCCTTTACCGGCATATGAAAGAAACAGCAGTAAGCACAGGGAAATATCTGCTTCTAAATCCAAAATGCAGCTATCTAACAGAACGGTTGTCAATGTGTGCACTCAACTTCCAGAGTTAAACCCGTGTGTGGATTCAGCAGTCTGCAAACACTTTCTCTGCAGAGTCCCAAAACAGGCGTTTTCAGCCCATTACCGGCATATGGAAGAAACAGCAGTAAGCACAGGTTAATATCTGCTTCTAAATCCAAAACGCAGCTATCTAACAGAACGGTTGTCAATGTGTGCACTCAACTTCCAGAGTTAAACCTGTGTGTGGATTCAGCAGTCTGCAAACACTTTCTCTCCAGAGACCCAAAACAGGCGTTTTCAGCCCATTACCGGCATATGGAAGAAACAGCCGTAAGCACAGGTTAATATCTGCTTCTAAATCCAAAACGCAGCTATCTAACAGAACGGTTGTCAATGTGTGCACTCAACTTCCAGAGTTAAACCCGTGTGTGGATTCAGCAGTCTGCAAACATCTTCTCTGCAGAGTCCCAAAGCAGGCGTTTTCAGCCCATTACCGGCATATGGAAGAAACAGCAGTAAGCACAGGGAAATATCTGCTTCTAAATCCAAAACGCAGCTATCTAACAGAACGGTTGTCAATGTGTGCACTCAACTTCCAGAGTTAAACCCGTGTGTGGATTCAGCAGTCTGCAAACACTTTCTCTGCAGAGTCCCAAAACAGGCGTTTTCAGCCCATTACCGGCATATGGAAGAAACAGCAGTAAGCACAGTGAAATATCTGCTTCTAAATCCAAAACGCAGCTATCTAACAGAACAGTTGTCAATGTGTCCACTCAATTTCCTGAGTTAAACCCGCGTGTGGATTCAGCAGTCTGCAAACATCTTCTCTGCAGAGTCCCAAACCAGGCGTTTTCAGCCCATTACCGGCATATGGAAGAAACAGCAGTAAGCCCAGGTAAATATCTGCTTCTAAATCCAAAACGCAGCTATCTAACAGAACGGTTGTCAATGTGTGCACTCAACTTCCAGAGTTAAACCCGTGTGTGGATTCAGCAGTCTGCAAACACTTTCTCTGCAGAGTCCCAAAACAGGCGTTTTCAGCCCTTTACCGGCATATGGAAGAAACAGCAGTAAGCACAGGGAAATATCTGCTTCTAAATCCAAAACGCAGCTATCTAACAGAACGGTTGTCAATGTGTGCACTCAACTTCCAGAGTTAAACCCGTGTGTGGATTCAGCAGTCTGCAAACTCTTTCTCTGCAGAGTCCCAAAACAGGCGTTTTCAGCCCATTACCGGCATATGGAAGAAACAGCAGTAAGCACAGGGAAATATCTGCTTCTAAATCCAAAACGCAGCTATCTAACAGAACGGTTGTCAATGTGTGCACTCAACTTCCAGAGTTAAACCCGTGTGTGGATTCAGCAGTCTGCAAACACTTTCTCTGCAGAGTCCCAAAACAGGCGTTTTCAGCCCTTTACCGGCATATGGAAGAAACAGCAGTAAGCACAGGGAAATATCTGCTTCTAAATCCAAAACGCAGCTATCTAACAGAACGGTTGTCAATGTGTGCACTCAACTTCCAGAGTTAAACCCGTGTGTGGATTCAGCAGTCTGCAAACACATTCTCTGCAGAGTCCCAAAACAGGCGTTTTCAGCCCATTACCGGCATATGGAAGAAACAGCAGTAAGCACAGGGAAATATCTGCTTCTAAACCCGAAACGCAGCTATCTAACAGAACGGTTGTCAATGTGTGCACTCAACTTCCAGAGTTAAACCCGTGTGTGGATTCAGCAGTCTGCAAACACTTTCTCTGCAGAGTCCCAAAACAGGCATTTTCAGCCCATTACCGGCATATGGAAGAAACAGCAGTAAGCACAGGGAAATATCTGCTTCTAAATCCAAAACGCAGCTATCTAACAGAACAGTTGTCAATGTGTCCACTCAACTTCCTGAGTTAAACCCGCGTGTGGATTCAGCAGTCTGCAAACATCTTCTCTGCAGAGTCCCAAACCAGGCATTTTCAGCCCGTTACCGGCATATGGAAGAAACAGCAGTAAGCCCAGGGAAATATCTGCTTCTAAATCCAAAACGCAGCTATCTAACAGAACGGTTGTCAATATGTACACTCAAATTCCAGAGTTAAACCCGTGTGTGGATTCAGCAGTCTGCAAACACTTTTACTGCAGAGTGCCAAAACAGGCGTTTTCAGCCCGTTACCGGCATATGGAAGAAACAGCAGTAAGCACAGGGAAATATCTGCTTCTAAATCCAAAACGCAGCTATCTAACAGAACGGTTGTCAATGTGTGCACTCAACTTCCAGGTTTAAACCCGTGTGTGGATTCAGCAGTCTGCAAACACTTTCTCTGCAGAGTCCCAAAACAGGCGTTTTCAGCCCATTACCGGCATATGGAAGAAACAGCAGTAAGCACAGGGAAATATCTGCTTCTAAATCCAAAACGCAGCTATCTAACAGAACGGTTGTCAATGTGTGCACTCAACTTCCAGAGTTAAACCCGTGTGTGGATTCAGCAGTCTGCAAACACTTTCTCTGCAGAGTCCCAAAACAGGCGTTTTCAGCCCATTACCGGCATATGGAAGAAACAGCAGTAAGCACAGGGAAATATCTGCTTCTAAACCCAAAACGCAGCTATCTAACAGAACGGTTGTCAATGTGTGCACTCAACTTCCAGAGTTAAACCCGTGTGTGGATTCAGCAGTCTGCAAACACTTTCTCTGCAGAGTCCCAAAACAGGCGTTTTCAGCCCATTACCGGCATATGGAAGAAACAGCAGTAAGCCCAGGGAAATATCTGCTTCTAAATCCAAAACGCAGCTATCTAACAGAACGGTTGTCAATGTGTGAACTCAACTTCCAGAGTTAAACCCGTGTGTGGATTCAGCAGTCTGCAAACACTTTCTCTGCAGAGTCCCAAAACAGGCGTTTTCAGCCCATTACCGGCATATGGAAGAAACAGCAGTAAGCACAGGGAAATATCTGCTTCTAAATCCAAAACGCAGCTATCTAACAGAACGGTTGTCAATGTGTGCACTCAACTTCCAGAGTTAAACCCGTGTGTGGATTCAGCAGTCTGCAAACACTTTCTCTGCAGAGTCCCAAAACAGGCGTTTTCAGCCCATTACCGGCATATGGAAGAAACAGCAGTAAGCACAGGGAAATATCTGCTTCTAAACCCAAAACGCAGCTATCTAACAGAACGGTTGTCAATGTGTGCACTCAACTTCCAGAGTTAAACCCGTGTGTGGATTCAGCAGTCTGCAAACACTTTCTCTGCAGAGTCCCAAAACAGGCGTTTTCAGCCCATTACCGGCATATGGAAGAAACAGCAGTAAGCCCAGGGAAATATCTGCTTCTAAATCCAAAACGCAGCTATCTAACAGAACGGTTGTCAATGTGTGCACTCAACTTCCAGAGTTAAACCCGTGTGTGGATTCAGCAGTCTGCAAACACTTTCTCTGCAGAGTCCCAAACCAGGCGTTTTCAGCCCATTACCGGCATATGGAAGAAACAGCAGTAAGCACAGGGAAATATCTGCTTCTAAATCCAAAACGCAGCTATCTAACAGAACGGTTATCAATGTGTGCAATCAACTTCCAGAGTTAAACCCGTGTGTGGATTCAGCAGTCTGCAAACACTTTCTCTGCAGAGTCCCAAAACAGGCGTTTTCAGCCCATTACCGGCATATGGAAGAAACAGCAGTAAGCACAGGGAAATATCTGCTTCTAAATCCAAAACGCAGCTATCTAACAGAACGGTTGTCAATGTGTGCACTCAACTTCCAGAGTTAAACCCGTGTGTGGATTCAGCAGTCTGCAAACACTTTCTCTGCAGAGTCCCAAAACAGGCATTTTCAGCCCATTACCGGCATATGTAAGAAACAGCAGTAAGCACAGGGAAATATCTGCTTCTAAATCCAAAACGCAGCTATCTAACAGAACGGTTGTCAATGTGTGCACTCAACTTCCAGAGTTAAACCCGTGTGTGGATTCAGCAGTCTGCAAACACTTTCTCTGCAGAGTCCCAAAACAGGCGTTTTCAGCCCATTACCGGCATATGGAAGAAACAGCAGTAAGCCCAGGGAAATATCTGCTTCTAAATCCAAAACGCAGCTATCTAACAGAACAGTTGTCAATGTGTCCACTCAACTTCCTGAGTTAAACCCGCGTGTGGATTCAGCAGTCTGCAAACATCTTCTCTGCAGAGTCCCAAACCAGGCGTTTTCAGCCCATTACCGGCATATGGAAGAAACAGCAGTAAGCCCAGGGAAATATCTGCTTCTAAATCCAAAACGCAGCTATCTAACAGAACGGTTGTCAATGTGTGCACTCAACTTCCAGAGTTAAACCCGTGTGTGGATTCAGCAGTCTGCAAACACTTTCTCTGCAGAGTCCCAAAACAGGCGTTTTCAGCCCTTTACCGGCATATGAAAGAAACAGCAGTAAGCACAGGGAAATATCTGCTTCTAAATCCAAAACGCAGCTATCTAACAGAACGGTTGTCAATGTGTGCACTCAACTTCCAGAGTTAAACCCGTGTGTGGATTCAGCAGTCTGCAAACACTTTCTCTGCAGAGTCCCAAAACAGGCGTTTTCAGCCCATTACCGGCATATGGAAGAAACAGCAGTAAGCACAGGGAAATATCTGCTTCTAAATCCAAAACGCAGCTATCTAACAGAACGGTTGTCAATGTGTGCACTCAACTTCCAGAGTTAAACCCGTGTGTGAATTCAGCAGTCTGCAAACACTTTCTCTGCAGAGTCCCAAAACAGGCGTTTTCAGCCCATTACCGGCATATGGAAGAAACAGCAGTAAGCACAGGGAAATATCTGCTTCTAAATCCAAAACGCAGCTATCTAACAGAACGGTTGTCAATGTGTGCACTCAACTTCCAGAGTTAAACCCGTGTGTGGATTCAGCAGTCTGCAAACACTTTCTCTGCAGAGTCCCAAAACAGGCGTTTTCAGCCCATTACCGGCATATGGAAGAAACAGCAGTAAGCACAGGGAAATATCTGCTTCTAAACCCAAAACGCAGCTATCTAACAGAACGGTTGTCAATGTGTGCACTCAACTTCCAGAGTTAAACCCGTGTGTGGATTCAGCAGTCTGCAAAAACTTTCTCTGCAGAGTCCCAAAACAGGCGTTTTCAGCCCATTACCGGCATATGGAAGAAACAGCAGTAAGCACAGGGAAATATCTGCTTCTAAATCCAAAACGCAGCTATCTAACAGAACAGTTGTCAATGTGTCCACTCAACTTCCTGAGTTAAACCCGCGTGTGGATTCAGCAGTCTGCAAACATCTTCTCTGCAGAGTCCCAAACCAGGCATTTTCAGCCCATTACCGGCATATGGAAGAAACAGCCGTAAGCCCAGGGAAATATCTGCTTCTAAATCCAAAACGCAGCTATCTAACAGAACGGTTGTCAATGTGTACACTCAAATTCCAGAGTTAAACCCGTGTGTGGATTCAGCAGTCTGCAAACACTTTTACTGCAGAGTCCCAAAACAGGCGTTTTCAGCCCGTTACCGGCATATGGAAGAAACAGCAGTAAGCCCAGGGAAATATCTGTTTCTAAATCCAAAACGCAGCTATCTAACACAACGGTTGTCAATGTGTGCACTCAACTTCCAGAGTTAAACCCGTGTGTGGATTCAGCAGTCTGCAAACACTTTCTCTGCAGAGTCCCAAAACAGGCGTTTTCAGCCCTTTACCGGCATATGGAAGAAACAGCAGTAAGCACAGGGAAATATCTGCTTCTAAATCCAAAACGCAGCTATCTAACAGAACGGTTGTCAATGTGTGCACTCAACTTCCAGAGTTAAACCCGTGTGTGTATTCAGCAGTCTGCAAACACTTTCTCTGCAGAGTCCCAAAACAGGCGTTTTCAGCCCATTACCGGCATATGGAAGAAACAGCAGTAAGCACAGGGAAATATCTGCTTCTAAATCCAAAACGCAGCTATCTAACAGAACGGTTGTCAATGTGTGCACTCAACTTCCAGAGTTAAACCCGTGTGTGGATTCAGCAGTCTGCAAACACTTTCTCTGCAGAGTCCCAAAACAGGCGTTTTCAGCCCATTACCGGCATATGGAAGAAACAGCAGTAAGCACAGGGAAATATCTGCTTCTAAATCCAAAACGCAGCTATCTAACAGAACGGTTGTCAATGTGTGCACTCAACTTCCAGAGTTAAACCCGTGTGTGGATTCAGCAGTCTGCAAACACTTTCTCTGCAGAGTCCCAAAACAGGCGTTTTCAGCCCATTACCGGCATATGGAAGAAACAGCAGTAAGCACAGGGAAATATCTGCTTCTAAACCCAAAACGCAGCTATCTAACAGAACGGTTGTCAATGTGTGCACTCAACTTCCAGAGTTAAACCCGTGTGTGGATTCAGCAGTCTGCAAACACTTTCTCTGCAGAGTCCCAAAACAGGCGTTTTCAGCCCATTACCGGCATATGGAAGAAACAGCAGTAAGCCCAGGGAAATATCTGCTTCTAAATCCAAAACGCAGCTATCTAACAGAACGGTTGTCAATGTGTGCACTCAACTTCCAGAGTTAAACCCGTGTGTGGATTCAGCAGTCTGCAAACACTTTCTCTGCAGAGTCCCAAACCAGGCGTTTTCAGCCCATTACCGGCATATGGAAAAAACAGCAGTAAGCACAGGGAAATATCTGCTTCTAAATCCAAAACGCAGCTATCTAACAGAACGGTTATCAATGTGTGCACTCAACTTCCAGAGTTAAACCCGTGTGTGGATTCAGCAGTCTGCAAACACTTTCTCTGCAGAGTCCCAAAACAGGCGTTTTCAGCCCATTACCGGAATATGGAAGAAACAGCAGTAAGCACAGGGAAATATCTGCTTCTAAATCCAAAACGCAGCTATCTAACAGAACGGTTGTCAATGTGTGCACTCAACTTCCAGAGTTAAACCCGTGTGTGGATTCAGCAGTCTGCAAACACTTTCTCTGCAGAGTCCCAAAACAGGCATTTTCAGCCCATTACCGGCATATGTAAGAAACAGCAGTAAGCACAGGGAAATATCTGCTTCTAAATCCAAAACGCAGCTATCTAACAGAACGGTTGTCAATGTGTGCACTCAACTTCCAGAGTTAAACCCGTGTGTGGATTCAGCAGTCTGCAAACACTTTCTCTGCAGAGTCCCAAAACAGGCGTTTTCAGCCCATTACCGGCATATGGAAGAAACAGCAGTAAGCCCAGGGAAATATCTGCTTCTAAATCCAAAACGCAGCTATCTAACAGAACAGTTGTCAATGTGTCCACTCAACTTCCTGAGTTAAACCCGCGTGTGGATTCAGCAGTCTGCAAACATCTTCTCTGCAGAGTCCCAAACCAGGCGTTTTCAGCCCATTACCGGCATATGGAAGAAACAGCAGTAAGCCCAGGGAAATATCTGCTTCTAAATCCAAAACGCAGCTATCTAACAGAACGGTTGTCAATGTGTGCACTCAACTTCCAGAGTTAAACCCGTGTGTGGATTCAGCAGTCTGCAAACACTTTCTCTGCAGAGTCCCAAAACAGGCGTTTTCAGCCCTTTACCGGCATATGAAAGAAACAGCAGTAAGCACAGGGAAATATCTGCTTCTAAATCCAAAACGCAGCTATCTAACAGAACGGTTGTCAATGTGTGCACTCAACTTCCAGAGTTAAACCCGTGTGTGGATTCAGCAGTCTGCAAACACTTTCTCTGCAGAGTCCCAAAACAGGCGTTTTCAGCCCATTACCGGCATATGGAAGAAACAGCAGTAAGCACAGGGAAATATCTGCTTCTAAATCCAAAACGCAGCTATCTAACAGAACGGTTGTCAATGTGTGCACTCAACTTCCAGAGTTAAACCCGTGTGTGAATTCAGCAGTCTGCAAACACTTTCTCTGCAGAGTCCCAAAACAGGCGTTTTCAGCCCATTACCGGCATATGGAAGAAACAGCAGTAAGCACAGGGAAATATCTGCTTCTAAATCCAAAACGCAGCTATCTAACAGAACGGTTGTCAATGTGTGCACTCAACTTCCAGAGTTAAACCCGTGTGTGGATTCAGCAGTCTGCAAACACTTTCTCTGCAGAGTCCCAAAACAGGCGTTTTCAGCCCATTACCGGCATATGGAAGAAACAGCAGTAAGCACAGGGAAATATCTGCTTCTAAACCCAAAACGCAGCTATCTAACAGAACGGTTGTCAATGTGTGCACTCAACTTCCAGAGTTAAACCCGTGTGTGGATTCAGCAGTCTGCAAAAACTTTCTCTGCAGAGTCCCAAAACAGGCGTTTTCAGCCCATTACCGGCATATGGAAGAAACAGCAGTAAGCACAGGGAAATATCTGCTTCTAAATCCAAAACGCAGCTATCTAACAGAACAGTTGTCAATGTGTCCACTCAACTTCCTGAGTTAAACCCGCGTGTGGATTCAGCAGTCTGCAAACATCTTCTCTGCAGAGTCCCAAACCAGGCATTTTCAGCCCATTACCGGCATATGGAAGAAACAGCCGTAAGCCCAGGGAAATATCTGCTTCTAAATCCAAAACGCAGCTATCTAACAGAACGGTTGTCAATGTGTACACTCAAATTCCAGAGTTAAACCCGTGTGTGGATTCAGCAGTCTGCAAACACTTTTACTGCAGAGTCCCAAAACAGGCGTTTTCAGCCCGTTACCGGCATATGGAAGAAACAGCAGTAAGCCCAGGGAAATATCTGTTTCTAAATCCAAAACGCAGCTATCTAACACAACGGTTGTCAATGTGTGCACTCAACTTCCAGAGTTAAACCCGTGTGTGGATTCAGCAGTCTGCAAACACTTTCTCTGCAGAGTCCCAAAACAGGCGTTTTCAGCCCTTTACCGGCATATGGAAGAAACAGCAGTAAGCACAGGGAAATATCTGCTTCTAAATCCAAAACGCAGCTATCTAACAGAACGGTTGTCAATGTGTGCACTCAACTTCCAGAGTTAAACCCGTGTGTGTATTCAGCAGTCTGCAAACACTTTCTCTGCAGAGTCCCAAAACAGGCGTTTTCAGCCCATTACCGGCATATGGAAGAAACAGCAGTAAGCACAGGGAAATATCTGCTTCTAAATCCAAAACGCAGCTATCTAACAGAACGGTTGTCAATGTGTGCACTCAACTTCCAGAGTTAAACCCGTGTGTGGATTCAGCAGTCTGCAAACACTTTCTCTGCAGAGTCCCAAAACAGGCGTTTTCAGCCCATTACCGGCATATGGAAGAAACAGCAGTAAGCACAGGGAAACATCTGCTTCTAAATCCAAAACGCAGCTATCTAACAGAACGGTTGTCAATGTGTGCACTCAACTTCCAGAGTTAAACCCGTGTGTGGATTCAGCAGTCTGCAAACACTTTCTCTGCAGAGTCCCAAAACAGGCGTTTTCAGCCCATTACCGGCATATGGAAGAAACAGCAGTAAGCACAGGGAAATATCTGCTTCTAAATCCAAAACGCAGCTATCTAACAGAACGGTTGTCAATGTGTGCACTCAACTTCCAGAGTTAAACCCGTGTGTGGATTCAGCAGTCTGCAAACACTTTCTCTGCAGAGTCCCAAAACAGGCATTTTCAGCCCATTACCGGCATATGTAAGAAACAGCAGTAAGCACAGGGAAATATCTGCTTCTAAATCCAAAACGCAGCTATCTAACAGAACGGTTGTCAATGTGTGCACTCAACTTCCAGAGTTAAACCCGTGTGTGGATTCAGCAGTCTGCAAACTCTTTCTCTGCAGAGTCCCAAAACAGGCGTTTTCAGCCCATTACCGGCATATGGAAGAAACAGCAGTAAGCCCAGGGAAATATCTGCTTCTAAATCCAAAACGCAGCTATCTAACAGAACAGTTGTCAATGTGTCCACTCAACTTCCTCAGTTAAACCCGCGAGTGGATTCAGCAGTCTGCAAACATCTTCTCTGCAGAGTCCCAAACCAGGCGTTTTCAGCCCATTACCGGCATATGGAAGAAACAGCAGTAAGCCCAGGGAAATATCTGCTTCTAAATCCAAAACGCAGCTATCTAACAGAACGGTTGTCAATGTGTGCACTCAACTTCCAGAGTTAAACCCGTGTGTGGATTCAGCAGTCTGCGAACACTTTCTCTGCAGAGTCCCAAAACAGGCGTTTTCAGCCCTTTACCGGCATATGAAAGAAACAGCAGTAAGCACAGGGAAATATCTGCTTCTAAATCCAAAACGCAGCTATCTAACAGAACGGTTGTCAATGTGTGCACTCAACTTCCAGAGTTAAACCCGTGTGTGGATTCAGCAGTCTGCAAACACTTTCTCTGCAGAGTCCCAAAACAGGCGTTTTCAGCCCATTACCGGCATATGGAAGAAACAGCAGTAAGCACAGGTTAATATCTGCTTCTAAATCCAAAACGCAGCTATCTAACAGAACGGTTGTCAATGTGTGCACTCAACTTCCAGAGTTAAACCTGTGTGTGGATTCAGCAGTCTGCAAACACTTTCTCTCCAGAGACCCAAAACAGGCGTTTTCATCCCATTACCGGCATATGGAAGAAACAGCCGTAAGCACAGGTTAATATCTGCTTCTAAATCCAAAACGCAGCTATCTAACAGAACGGTTGTCAATGTGTGCACTCAACTTCCAGAGTTAAACCCGTGTGTGGATTCAGCAGTCTGCAAACATCTTCTCTGCAGAGTCCCAAAGCAGGCGTTTTCAGCCCATTACCGGCATATGGAAGAAACAGCAGTAAGCACAGGGAAATATCTGCTTCTAAATCCAAAACGCAGCTATCTAACAGAACGGTTGTCAATGTGTGCACTCAACTTCCAGAGTTAAACCCGTGTGTGGATTCAGCAGTCTGCAAACACTTTCTCTGCAGAGTCCCAAAACAGGCGTTTTCAGCCCATTACCGGCATATGGAAGAAACAGCAGTAAGCACAGGGAAATATCTGCTTCTAAATCCAAAACGCAGCTATCTAACAGAACAGTTGTCAATGTGTCCACTCAACTTCCTGAGTTAAACCCGCGTGTGGATTCAGCAGTCTGCAAACATCTTCTCTGCAGAGTCCCAAACCAGGCGTTTTCAGCCCATTACCGGCATATGGAAGAAACAGCAGTAAGCCCAGGTAAATATCTGCTTCTAAATCCAAAACGCAGCTATCTAACAGAACGGTTGTCAATGTGTGCACTCAACTTCCAGAGTTAAACCCGTGTGTGGATTCAGCAGTCTGCAAACACTTTCTCTGCAGAGTCCCAAAACAGGCGTTTTCAGCCCTTTACCGGCATATGGAAGAAACAGCAGTAAGCACAGGGAAATATCTGCTTCTAAATCCAAAACGCAGCTATCTAACAGAACGGTTGTCAATGTGTGCACTCAACTTCCAGAGTTAAACCCGTGTGTGGATTCAGCAGTCTGCAAACACTTTCTCTGCAGAGTCCCAAAACAGGCGTTTTCAGCCCATTACCGGCATATGGAAGAAACAGCAGTAAGCACAGGGAAATATCTGCTTCTAAATCCAAAACGCAGCTATCTAACAGAACGGTTGTCAATGTGTGCACTCAACTTCCAGAGTTAAACCCGTGTGTGGATTCAGCAGTCTGCAAACACTTTCTCTGCAGAGTCCCAAAACAGGCGTTTTCAGCACATTACCGGCATATGGAAGAAACAGCAGTAAGCACAGGGAAATATCTGCTTCTAAACCCAAAACGCAGCTATCTAACAGAACGGTTGTCAATGTGTGCACTCAACTTCCAGAGTTAAACCCGTGTGTGGATTCAGCAGTCTGCAAACACTTTCTCTGCAGAGTCCCAAAACAGGCGTTTTCAGCCCATTACCGGCATATGGAAGAAACAGCAGTAAGCCCAGGGAAATATCTGCTTCTAAATCCAAAACGCAGCTATCTAACAGAACAGTTGTCAATGTGTCCACTCAACTTCCTGAGTTAAACCCGCGTGTGGATTCAGCAGTCTGCAAACATCTTCTCTGCAGAGTCCCAAACCAGGCATTTTCAGCCCATTACCGGCATATGGAAGAAACAGCAGTAAGCACAGGGAAATATCTGCTTCTAAATCCAAAACGCAGCTATCTAACAGAACGGTTATCAATGTGTGCACTCAACTTCCAGAGTTAAACCCGTGTGTGGATTCAGCAGTCTGCAAACACTTTCTCTGCAGAGTCCCAAAACAGGCGTTTTCAGCCCATTACCGGAATATGGAAGAAACAGCAGTAAGCACAGGGAAATATCTGCTTCTAAATCCAAAACGCAGCTATCTAACAGAACGGTTGTCAATGTGTGCACTCAACTTCCAGAGTTAAACCCGTGTGTTTATTCAGCAGTCTGCAAACACTTTCTCTGCAGAGTCCCAAAACAGGTGTTTTCAGCCCATTACCGGCATATGGAAGAAACAGCAGTAAGCACAGGGAAATATCTGCTTCTAAATCCAAAACGCAGCTATCTAACAGAACGGTTGTCAATGTGTGCACTCAACTTCCAGAGTTAAACCCGTGTGTGGATTCAGCAGTCTGCAAACACTTTCTCTGTAGAGTCCCAAAACAGGCGTTTTCAGCCCATTACCGGCATATGGAAGAAACAGCAGTAAGCACAGGGAAATATCTGCTTCTAAACCCAAAACGCAGCTATCTAACAGAACGGTTGTCAATGTGTGCACTCAACTTCCAGAGTTAAACCCGTGTGTGGATTCAGCAGTCTGCAAACACTTTCTCTGCAGAGTCCCAAAACAGGCGTTTTCAGCCCATTACCGGCATATGGAAGAAACAGCAGTAAGCCCAGGGAAATATCTGCTTCTAAATCCAAAACGCAGCTATCTAACAGAACGGTTGTCAATGTGTGCACTCAACTTCCAGAGTTATAACCGTGTGTGGATTCAGCAGTCTGCAAACACTTTCTCTGCAGAGTCCCAAAACAGGCGTTTTCAGCCCATTACCGGCATATGGAAGAAAGAGCAGTAAGCACAGGGAAATATCTGCTTCTAAATCCAAAACGCAGCTATCTAACAGAACGGTTGTCAATGTGTGCACTCAACTTCCAGAGTTAAACCCGTGTGTGGATTCAGCAGTCTGCAAACACTTTCTCTGCAGAATCCCAAAACAGGCGTTTTCAGCCCATTACCGGCATATGGAAGAAACAGCAGTAAGCACAGGGAAATATCTGCTTCTAAATCCAAAACGCAGCTATCTAACAGAACAGTTGTCAATGTGTCCACTCAACTTCCTGAGTTAAACCCGCGTGTGGATTCAGCAGTCTGCAAACATCTTCTCTGCAGAGTCCCAAACCAGGCGTTTTCAGCCCATTACCGGCATATGGAAGAAACAGCAGTAAGCCCAGGGAAATATCTGCTTCTAAATCCAAAACGCAGCTATCTAACAGAACGGTTGTCAATGTGTGCACTCAACTTCCAGAGTTAAACCCGTGTGTGGGTTCAGAAGTCTGCAAACACTTTCTCTGCAGAGTCCCAAAACAGGCGTTTTCAGCCCTTTACCGGCATATGGAAGAAACAGCAGTAAGCACAGGGAAATATCTGCTTCTAAATCCAAAACGCAGCTATCTAACAGAACGGTTGTCAATGTGTGCACTCAACTTCCAGAGTTAAACCCGTGTGTGGATTCAGCAGTCTGCAAACACTTTCTCTGCAGAGTCCCAAAACAGGCGTTTTCAGCCCATTACCGGCATATGGAAGAAACAGCAGTAAGCCCAGGGAAATATCTGCTTCTAAATCCAAAACGCAGCTATCTAACAGAACGGTTGTCAATGTGTGCACTCAACTTCCAGAGTTAAACCCGTGTGTGGATTCAGCAGTCTGCAAACACTTTCTCTGCAGAGTCCCAAAACAGGCGTTTTCAGCCCATTACCGGCATATGGAAGAAACAGCAGTAAGCACAGGGAAATATCTGCTTCTAAATCCAAAACGCAGCTATCTAACAGAACGGTTGTCAATGTGTGCACTCAACTTCCAGAGTTAAACCCGTGTGTGGATTCAGCAGTCTGCAAACACTTTCTCTGCAGAGTCCCAAACCAGGCGTTTTCAGCCCATTACCGGCATATGGAAGAAACAGCAGTAAGCACAGGGAAATATCTGCTTCTAAATCCAAAACGCAGCTATCTAACAGAACGGTTGTCAATGTGTGCACTCAACTTCCAGAGTTAAACCCGTGTGTGGATTCAGCAGTCTGCAAACACTTTCTCTGCAGAGTCCCAAACCAGGCGTTTTCAGCCCATTACCGGCATATGGAAGAAACAGCAGTAAGCACAGGGAAATCTCTGCTTCTAAATCCAAAACGCAGCTATCTAACAGAACGGTTGTCAATGTGTGCACTCAACTTCCAGAGTTAAACCCGTGTGTGGATTCAGCAGTCTGCAAACACTTTCTCTGCAGAGTCCCAAAACAGGCGTTTTCAGCCCATTACCGGCATATGGAAGAAACAGCAGTAAGCACAGGGAAATATCTGCTTCTAAATCCAAAACGCAGCTATCTAACAGAACGGTTGTCAATGTGTGCACTCAACTTCCAGAGTTAAACCCGTGTGTGGATTCAGCAGTCTGCAAACACTTTCTCTGCAGAGTCCCAAAACAGGCGTTTTCAGCCCATTACCGGCATATGGAAGAAACAGCAGTAAGCCCAGGGAAATATCTGCTTCTAAATCCAAAACGCAGCTATCTAACAGAACGGTTGTCAATGTGTGCACTCAACTTCCAGAGTTAAACCCGTGTGTGGATTCAGCAGTCTGCAAACACTTTCTCTGCAGAGTCCCAAACCAGGCGTTTTCAGCCCATTACCGGCATATGGAAGAAACAGCAGTAAGCACAGGGAAATATCTGCTTCTAAATCCAAAACGCAGCTATCTAACAGAACGGTTGTCAATGTGTGCACTCAACTTCCAGAGTTAAACCCGTGTGTGGATTCAGCAGTCTGCAAACACTTTCTCTGCAGAGTCCCAAAACAGGCGTTTTCAGCCCATTACCGGCATATGGAAGAAACAGCAGTAAGCACAGGGAAATATCTGCTTCTAAATCCAAAACGCAGCTATCTAACAGAACGGTTGTCAATGTGTGCACTCAACTTCCAGAGTAAAACCCGTGTGTGGATTCAGCAGTCTGCAAACTCTTTCTCTGCAGAGTCCCAAAACAGGCGTTTTCAGCCCATTACCGGCATATGGAAGAAACAGCAGTAAGCACAGGGAAATATCTGCTTCTAAATCCAAAACGCAGCTATCTAACAGAACGGTTGTCAATGTGTGCACTCAACTTCCAGAGTTAAACCCGTGTGTGGATTCAGCAGTCTGCAAACACTTTCTCTGCAGAGTCTCAAAACAGGCCTTTCCGGCCCAGTACCGGCATATATAAGAAAGAGCATTAAGACTGCGTCTGGAACTCAGAAGAAACGTTTCTTTCAAACTGCTCGGCCTTGTGTTCTTTGGCCTAAGGGAGTTGAATCTATGTTTAGATTCAGCGAGATAGAAACACGTTTATTCTAGGAGCTGTCTTTGGATATTCCAGATTGAATGGGAGTATATGCTGTAAAGAGAAATATCTGTTTCTAAAACCAAAATGGATCTATCTAGCAGAGTGGTTGTGAATGTGTGCTTTCGGCTTAAAGAGGTAAACTGCTCTTCTCATGCAGCACTTTAGAAACCCTTTATATGCAAATACAGACCTTTCCAGCAAAACACCAGCCTATAGGAAATAGCAGTAAGACTGCATCTTTAACATGGAAGAAACTGTTTTCAAACTGCTCTGCTGTGTGTTCATTCATATAAGAGACTTGAATATATGTTCAGATTCAGCTAGTTAGCAACACGTTTCTTCCAGGAGCTGTGTTTCCCTATTCCAGAGTATACTGGAGTATAAGATGTAAAGACAAATGTCTCGTTCCAAAAGAAAAACGGATGATCTAATGGAATGGTTGTCAATGTGTGCATTCAACTTACTGAGCTAAACTGCTGTTTGTATGCAGCAGTTTAGAAAACATTTCTGTGTAGATTCTCAAACAGACATTTCCAGCAAAATACCGGCCTATAAGAAATAGCAGTAAGACTGCGTCTAAAACTCAGAGGGAACGTTTCTTTCAAACTGCTCTGCAGTGTGTTCGTTCACCAAAGGTCGTTGAATCTATGTTTGGATTCAGCGAGTTTGAAACACGTTTATTCTAGGAGCTGCATTTCGATATTCCAGAGTGTATGGGAGTAAATGCTGTAAAGAGAAATATCTGTTTCTAAAACCCAAACGGAGCTATCTAACAGAATGGTTGTGAATGTGTGCATTCAACTTAAAGGGTTAATCTGCTCTTCTTTGGCAGCAGTTTAGAAACCCTTTATATGCAAATTCTAAAATCAACATTTGCAGCAAAACACCAGCCTAAAAGAAGTAGCAGTAAGACTGCATCTATAACATAGAAGAAACGTTTTCTTCAAAATGCTCTGCTCTGTGTTCATTCACCTAAGAGTCTTGAGTATATGTTCAGATTCAGCGAGTAAGAAACACGTTTCTTCCAGGAGCTGCATTTGCATATTCCAGAGTGTACTGGAGTATAAGGTTTAAAGTGAAATATCTGGTTCTAAAACAAACACGGAGCCATCTAACAGAATGGTTGTCACTGTGTGCATTCAGCTTATTGAGATAAACTGTTGTTTCTATGCAGCAGTTTAGAAAAGATTTTTGTGCAGATTCTAAAACAGACATTCCCAGCAAAATACCGGCCTCTAAGAAATAGCAATAAGACTGCGTCTAAAACTCAAATAAAACGTTTCTTTCAAACTGCTGTGCTGTGTGTTCGTTCACCTAAGGGAGTTGAATCTATGTTTAGATTCAGCGACTTAGAAACACGTCTATTCTGGGAGCTGCGTTTGGCTATTCCAGAATGAATGGGAGTATATGCTGTAACTAGAAACACAGGCTTCTAAAACCAAAACGGAGCTAGCTAACAGAATGATTGTGAATGAGGGCATTCAACTTAACGAATTAAACTGCTCCACTTAAGCAGCAGTTTACAAACCATTTATATGGAAATTCTAAAACCAACATTTCCAGGAAAACACCAGCCTAAAAGCAATAGCAGTTAACAGTGCATCTATAACATGGAAGAAATGTTTTTTTCAAACTCCTCTGCTGTGTGTTCATTCACCTAAGAGACTTCAATATATGCACAGATTCAGCGAGTTACAAACACGTTTCTTCCAGGAGCTGCGTATGCATATATCAGGGTGTACTGGGGTACAAGATGTAAAGAGAAATATCTGATTATACTTAGAAACCCGTTTCTTTTAGGAGCTGGGTTTGGATATTCCAGAGTGAATGAGAGTATATGCTGTAAAGAGAAATAACTGCTTCTAAAACCAAAAGGCAGCTATCTAACTGAATGGTTGTCAATGCGTGCACTCAACTTCCAGAGATAAACCCGAGTGTGGATTCAGCAGTCTGCAAACACTTTCTCTGCAGAGTCCCAAAACAGGCGTTTTCAGCCCAATACCGGCATATGGAAGAAACAGCAGTAAGCCCAGGGAAATATCTGCTTCTAAAACCAAAACGCAGCTATCTAACAGAACGGTTGTCAATGTGTGCACTCAACGTCCAGAGTTAAACCCGTGTGTGGATTCAGCAGTCTGCAAACACTTTCTCTGCAGAGTCCCAAAACAGGCGTTTTCAGCCCATTACCGGCATATGGAAGAAACAGCAGTAAGCACAGGGAAATATCTGCTTCTAAATCCAAAACGCAGCTATCTAACAGAACGGTTGTCAATGTGTGCACTCAACTTCCAGAGTTAAACCCGTGTGTGGATTCAGCAGTCTGCAAACACTTTCTCTGCAGAGTCCCAAAACAGGCGTTTTCAGCCCATTACCGGCATATGGAAGAAACAGCAGTAAGCACAGGGAAATATCAGCTTCTAAATCCAAAACGCAGCTATCTAACAGAACGGTTGTCAGTGTGTGCACTCAACTTCCAGAGTTAAACCCGTGTGTGGATTCAGCAGTCTGCAAACACTTTCTCTGCAGAGTCCCAAAACAGGCGTTTTCAGCCCATTACCGGCATATGGAAGAAACAGCAGTAAGCACAGGGAAATATCTGCTTCTAAATCCAAAACGCAGCTATCTAACAGAACGATTGTCAATGCGTGCACTCAACTTCCAGAGTTAAACCCGTGTGTGGATTCAGCAGTCTGCAAACACTTTCTCTGCAGAGTCCCAAAACAGGCGTTTTCAGCCCATTACCGGCATATGGAAGAAACAGCAGTAAGCACAGGGAAATATCTGCTTCTAAATCCAAAACGCAGCTATATAACAGAGCGGTTGTCAATGTGTGCACTCAACTTCCAGAGTTAAACCCGTGTGTGGATTCAGCAGTCTGCAAACACTTTCTCTGCAGAGTCCCAAAACAGGCGTTTTCAGCCCATTACCGGCATATGGAAGAAACAGCAGTAAGCACAGGGAAATAATCTGCTTCTAAATCCAAAACGCAGCTATCTAACAGAACGGTTGTCAATGTGTGCACTCAACTTCCAGAGTTAAACCCGTGTGTGGATTCAGCAGTCTGCAAACACTTTCTCTGCAGAGTCCCAAAACAGGCGTTTTCAGCCCATTACCGGCATATGGAAGAAACAGCAGTAAGCCCAGGTAAATATCTGCTTCTAAATCCAAAACGCAGCTATCTAACAGAACGGTTGTCAATGTGTGCACTCAACTTCCAGTTTGAAACCCGTGTGTGGACTCAGCAGTCTGCAAACACTTTCTCTGCAGAGTCCCAAAACAGGCGTTTTCAGCCCATTACCGGCATATGGAAGAAACAGCAGTAAGCACAGGGAAATATCTGCTTCTAAATCCAAAACGCAGCTATCTAACAGAACGGTTGTCAATGTGTGCACTCAACTTCCAGAGTTAAACCCGTGTGTGGATTCAGCAGTCTGCAAACACTTTCTCTGCAGAGTCCCAAAACAGGCGTTTTCAGCGCATTACCGGCATATGGAAGAAACAGCAGTAAGCACAGGGAAATATCTGCTTCTAAATCCAAAACGCAGCTATCTAACAGAACGGTTGTCAATGTGTGCACTCAACTTCCAGAGTTAAACCCGTGTGTGGATTCAGCAGTCTGCAAACACTTTCTCTGCAGAGTCCCAAAACAGGCGTTTTCAGCCCATTACCGGCATATGGAAGAAACAGCAGTAAGCACAGGGAAATATCTGCTTCTAAATCCAAAACGCAGTTATCTAACAGAACGGTTGTCAATGTGTGCACTCAACTTCCAGAGTTAAACCCGTGTGTGGATTCAGCAGTCTGCAAACACTTTCTCTGCAGAGTCCCAAAACAGGCGTTTTCAGCCCATTACCGGCATATGGAAGAAACAGCAGTAAGCACAGGGAAATATCTGCTTCTAAATCCAAAACGCAGCTATCTAACAGAACGGTTGTCAATGTGTGCACTCAACTTCCAGAGTTAAACCCGTGTGTGGATTCAGCAGTCTGCAAACACTTTCTCTGCAGAGTCTCAAAACAGGCGTTTTCAGCCCATTACCGGCATATGGAAGAAACAGCAGTAAGCACAGGGAAATATCTGCTTCTAAATCCAAAACGCAGCTATCTAACAGAACGGTTGTCAATGTGTGCACTCAACTTCCAGAGTTAAACCCGTGTGTGGATTCAGCAGTCTGCAAACACTTTTACTGCAGAGTCCCAAAACAGGCGTTTTCAGCCCATTACCGGCATATGGAAGAAACAGCAGTAAGCACAGGGAAATATCTGCTTCTAAATCCAAAACGCAGCTATCTAACAGAACGGTTGTCAATGTGTGCACTCAACTTCCAGAGTTAAACCCGTGTGTGGATTCAGCAGTCTGCAAACACTTTCTCTGCAGAGTCCCAAAACAGGCGTTTTCACCCCATTACCGGCATATGGAAGAAACAGCAGTAAGCACAGGGAAATATCTGCTTCTAAATCCAAAACGCAGCTATCTAACAGAACGGTTGTCAATGTGTGCACTCAACATCCAGAGTTAAACCCGTGTGTGGATTCAGCAGTCTGCAAACACTTTCTCTGCAGAGTCCCAAAACAGGCGTTTTCAGCCCATTACCGGCATATGGAAGAAACAGCAGTAAGCACAGGGAAATATCTGCTTCTAAATCCAAAACGCAGCTATCTAACAGAACGGTTGTCAATGTGTGCACTCAACTTCCAGAGTTAAACCCGTGTGTGGATTCAGCAGTCTGCAAACACTTTCTCTGCAGAGTCCCAAAACAGGCGTTTTCAGCCCATTACCGGCATATGGAAGAAACAGCAGTAAGCACAGGGAAATATCTGCTTCTAAATCCAAAACGCAGCTATCTAACAGAACGGTTGTCAATGTGTGCACTCAACTTCCAGAGTTAAACCGGTGTGTGGAATCAGCAGTCTGCAAACACTTTCTCTGCAGAGTCCCAAAACAGGCGTTTTCAGCCCATTACCGACATATGGAAGAAACAGCAGTAAGCACAGGGAAATATCAGCTTCTAAATCCAAAACGCAGCTATCTAACAGAACGGTTGTCAGTGTGTGCACTCAACTTCCAGAGTTAAACCCGTGTGTGGATTCAGCAGTCTGCAAACACTTTCTCTGCAGAGTCCCAAAACAGGCGTTTTCAGCCCATTACCGGCATATGGAAGAAACAGCAGTAAGCACAGGGAAATATCTGCTTCTAAATCCAAAACGCAGCTATCTAACAGAACGATTGTCAATGCGTGCACTCAACTTCCAGAGTTAAACCCATGTGTGGATTCAGCAGTCTGCAAACACTTTCTCTGCAGAGTCCCAAAACAGGCGTTTTCAGCCCATTACCGGCATATGGAAGAAACAGCAGTAAGCACAGGGAAATATCTGCTTCTAAATCCAAAACGCAGCTATCTAACAGAACGGTTGTCAATGTGTGCACTCAACTTCCAGAGTTAAACCCGTGTGTGGATTCAGCAGTCTGCAAACACTTTCTCTGCAGAGTCCCAAAACAGGCGTTTTCAGCCCATTACCGGCATATGGAAGAAACAGCAGTAAGCACAGGGAAATAATCTGCTTCTAAATCCAAAACGCAGCTATCTAACAGAACGGTTGTCAATGTGTGCACTCAACTTCCAGAGTAAAACCCGTGTGTGGATTCAGCAGTCTGCAAACACTTTCTCTGCAGAGTCCCAAAACAAGCGTTTTCAGCCCATTACCGGCATATGGAAGAAACAGCAGTAAGCACAGGGAAATATCAGCTTCTAAATCCAAAATGCAGCTATCTAACAGAACAGTTGTCAGTGTGTGCACTCAACTTCCAGAGTTAAACCCGTGTGTGGATTCAGCAGTCTGCAAACACTTTCTCTGCAGAGTCCCAAAACAGGCGTTTTCAGCCCATTACCGGCATATGGAAGAAACAGCAGTAAGCACAGGGAAATATCTGCTTCTAAATCCAAAACGCAGCTATCTAACAGAACGATTGTCAATGTGAGCACTCAACTTCCAGAGTTAAACCCGTGTGTGGATTCAGCAGTCTGCAAACACTTTCTCTGCAGAGTCCCAAAACAGGCGTTTTCAGCCCATTACCGGCATATGGAAGAAACAGCAGTAAGCACAGGGAAATATCTGCTTCTAAATCCAAAACGCAGCTATATAACAGAGCGGTTGTCAATGTGTGCACTCAACTTCCAGAGTTAAACCCGTGTGTGGATTCAGCAGTCTGCAAACACTTTCTCTGCAGAGTCCCAAAACAGGCGTTTTCAGCCCATTACCGGCATATGGAAGAAATAGCAGTAAGCACAGGGAAATATCTGCTTCTAAATCCAAAACGCAGCTATCTAACAGAACGGTTGTCAATGTGTGCACTCAACTTCCAGAGTTAAACCCGTGTGTGGATTCAGCAGTCTGCAAACACTTTCTCTGCAGAGTCCCAAAACAGGCGTTTTCAGCCCATTACCGGCATATGGAAGAAACAGCAGTAAGCCCAGGGAAATATCTGCTTCTAAATCCAAAACGCAGCTATCTAACAGAACGGTTGTCAATGTGTGCACTCAACTTCCAGAGATAAACCCGTGTGTGGATTCAGCAGTCTGCAAACACTTTCTCTGCAGAGTCCCAAAACAGGCGTTATCAGCCCATTACCGGCATATGGAAGAAACAGCAGTAAGCACAGGGAAATATCTGCTTCTAAATCCAAAACGCAGCTATCTAACAGAACGGTTGTCAATGTGTGCACTCAACTTCCAGAGTTAAACCCGTGTGTGGATTCAGCAGTCTGCAAACACTTTCTCTGCAGAGTCCCAAAACAGGCGTTTTCAGCCCATTACCGGCATATGGAAGAAACAGCAGTAAGCACAGGGAAATATCTGCTTCTAAATCCAAAACGCAGCTATCTAACAGAAAGGTTGTCAATGTGTGCACTCAACTTCCAGAGTTAGACCCGTGTGTGGATTCAGCAGTCTGCAAACACTTTCTCTGCAGAGTCCCCAAACAGGCGTTTTCAGCCCATTACCGGCATATGGAAGAAACAGCAGTAAGCACAGGGAAATATCTGCTTCTAAATCCAAAACGCAGCTATCTAACAGAACGGTTGTCAATGTGTGCACTCAACTTCCAGAGTTAAACCCGTGTGTGGATTCAGCAGTCTGCAAACACTTTCTCTGCAGAGTCCCAAAGCAAGCGTTTTCAGCCCATTACCGGCATATGGAAGAAACAGCAGTAAGCACAGGGAAATATCTGCTTCTAAATCCAAAACGCAGCTATCTAACAGAACGGTTGTCAATGTGTGCACTCAACTTCCAGAGTTAAACCCGTGTGTGGATTCAGCAGTCTGCAAACACTTTCTCTGCAGAGTCCCAAAACAGGCGTTTTCAGCCCATTACCGGCATATGGAAGAAACAGCAGTAAGCACAGGGAAATATCTGCTTCTAAATCCAAAACGCAGCTATATAACAGAGCGGTTGTCAATGTGTGCACTCAACTTCCAGAGTTAAACCCGTGTGTGGATTCAGCAGTCTGCAAACTCTTTCTCTGCAGAGTCCCAAAACAGGCGTTTTCAGCCCATTACCGGCATATGGAAGAAACAGCAGTAAGCACAGGGAAATATCTGCTTCTAAATCCAAAACGCAGCTATCTAACAGAACGGTTGTCAATGTGTGCACTCAACTTCCAGAGTTAAACCCGTGTGTGGATTCAGCAGTCTGCAAACACTTTCTCTGCAGAGTCTCAAAACAGGCCTTTCCGGCCCAGTACCGGCATATATAAGAAAGAGCATTAAGACTGCGTCTGGAACTCAGAAGAAACGTTTCTTTCAAACTGCTCGGCCTTGTGTTCTTTGGCCTAAGGGAGTTGAATCTATGTTTAGATTCAGCGAGATAGAAACACGTTTATTCTAGGAGCTGTCTTTGGATATTCCAGATTGAATGGGAGTATATGCTGTAAAGAGAAATATCTGTTTCTAAAACCAAAATGGATCTATCTAGCAGAGTGGTTGTGAATGTGTGCCTTCGGCTTAAAGAGGTAAACTGCTCTTCTCATGCAGCACTTTAGAAACCCTTTATATGCAAATACAGACCTTTCCAGCAAAACACCAGCCTATAGGAAATAGCAGTAAGACTGCATCTTTAACATGGAAGAAACTGTTTTCAAACTGCTCTGCTGTGTGTTCATTCATATAAGAGACTTGAATATATGTTCAGATTCAGCTAGTTAGCAACACGTTTCTTCCAGGAGCTGTGTTTCCCTATTCCAGAGTATACTGGAGTATAAGATGTAAAGACAAATGTCTCGTTCCAAAAGAAAAACGGATGATCTAATGGAATGGTTGTCAATGTGTGCATTCAACTTACTGAGCTAAACTGCTGTTTGTATGCAGCAGTTTAGAAAACATTTCTGTGTAGATTCTCAAACAGACATTTCCAGCAAAATACCGGCCTATAAGAAATAGCAGTAAGACTGCGTCTAAAACTCAGAGGGAACGTTTCTTTCAAACTGCTCTGCAGTGTGTTCGTTCACCAAAGGTCGTTGAATCTATGTTTGGATTCAGCGAGTTTGAAACACGTTTATTCTAGGAGCTGCATTTCGATATTCCAGAGTGTATGGGAGTAAATGCTGTAAAGAGAAATATCTGTTTCTAAAACCCAAACGGAGCTATCTAACAGAATGGTTGTGAATGTGTGCATTCAACTTAAAGGGTTAATCTGCTCTTCTTTGGCAGCAGTTTAGAAACCCTTTATATGCAAATTCTAAAATCAACATTTGCAGCAAAACACCAGCCTAAAAGAAGTAGCAGTAAGACTGCATCTATAACATAGAAGAAACGTTTTCTTCAAAATGCTCTGCTCTGTGTTCATTCACCTAAGAGTCTTGAGTATATGTTCAGATTCAGCGAGTAAGAAACACGTTTCTTCCAGGAGCTGCATTTGCATATTCCAGAGTGTACTGGAGTATAAGGTTTAAAGTGAAATATCTGGTTCTAAAACAAACACGGAGCCATCTAACAGAATGGTTGTCACTGTGTGCATTCAGCTTATTGAGATAAACTGTTGTTTCTATGCAGCAGTTTAGAAAAGATTTTTGTGCAGATTCTAAAACAGACATTCCCAGCAAAATACCGGCCTCTAAGAAATAGCAATAAGACTGCGTCTAAAACTCAAATAAAACGTTTCTTTCAAACTGCTGTGCTGTGTGTTCGTTCACCTAAGGGAGTTGAATCTATGTTTAGATTCAGCGACTTAGAAACACGTCTATTCTGGGAGCTGCGTTTGGCTATTCCAGAATGAATGGGAGTATATGCTGTAACTAGAAACACAGGCTTCTAAAACCAAAACGGAGCTAGCTAACAGAATGATTGTGAATGAGGGCATTCAACTTAACGAATTAAACTGCTCCACTTAAGCAGCAGTTTACAAACCATTTATATGGAAATTCTAAAACCAACATTTCCAGGAAAACACCAGCCTAAAAGCAATAGCAGTTAACAGTGCATCTATAACATGGAAGAAATGTTTTTTTCAAACTCCTCTGCTGTGTGTTCATTCACCTAAGAGACTTCAATATATGCACAGATTCAGCGAGTTACAAACACGTTTCTTCCAGGAGCTGCGTATGCATATATCAGGGTGTACTGGGGTACAAGATGTAAAGAGAAATATCTGATTATACTTAGAAACCCGTTTCTTTTAGGAGCTGGGTTTGGATATTCCAGAGTGAATGAGAGTATATGCTGTAAAGAGAAATAACTGCTTCTAAAACCAAAAGGCAGCTATCTAACTGAATGGTTGTCAATGCGTGCACTCAACTTCCAGAGATAAACCCGAGTGTGGATTCAGCAGTCTGCAAACACTTTCTCTGCAGAGTCCCAAAACAGGCGTTTTCAGCCCAATACCGGCATATGGAAGAAACAGCAGTAAGCCCAGGGAAATATCTGCTTCTAAAACCAAAACGCAGCTATCTAACAGAACGGTTGTCAATGTGTGCACTCAACGTCCAGAGTTAAACCCGTGTGTGGATTCAGCAGTCTGCAAACACTTTCTCTGCAGAGTCCCAAAACAGGCGTTTTCAGCCCATTACCGGCATATGGAAGAAACAGCAGTAAGCACAGGGAAATATCTGCTTCTAAATCCAAAACGCAGCTATCTAACAGAACGGTTGTCAATGTGTGCACTCAACTTCCAGAGTTAAACCCGTGTGTGGATTCAGCAGTCTGCAAACACTTTCTCTGCAGAGTCCCAAAACAGGCGTTTTCAGCCCATTACCGACATATGGAAGAAACAGCAGTAAGCACAGGGAAATATCAGCTTCTAAATCCAAAACGCAGCTATCTAACAGAACGGTTGTCAGTGTGTGCACTCAACTTCCAGAGTTAAACCCGTGTGTGGATTCAGCAGTCTGCAAACACTTTCTCTGCAGAGTCCCAAAACAGGCGTTTTCAGCCCATTACCGGCATATGGAAGAAACAGCAGTAAGCACAGGGAAATATCTGCTTCTAAATCCAAAACGCAGCTATCTAACAGAACGATTGTCAATGCGTGCACTCAACTTCCAGAGTTAAACCCGTGTGTGGATTCAGCAGTCTGCAAACACTTTCTCTGCAGAGTCCCAAAACAGGCGTTTTCAGCCCATTACCGGCATATGGAAGAAACAGCAGTAAGCACAGGGAAATATCTGCTTCTAAATCCAAAACGCAGCTATATAACAGAGCGGTTGTCAATGTGTGCACTCAACTTCCAGAGTTAAACCCGTGTGTGGATTCAGCAGTCTGCAAACACTTTCTCTGCAGAGTCCCAAAACAGGCGTTTTCAGCCCATTACCGGCATATGGAAGAAACAGCAGTAAGCACAGGGAAATAATCTGCTTCTAAATCCAAAACGCAGCTATCTAACAGAACGGTTGTCAATGTGTGCACTCAACTTCCAGAGTTAAACCCGTGTGTGGATTCAGCAGTCTGCAAACACTTTCTCTGCAGAGTCCCAAAACAGGCGTTTTCAGCCCATTACCGGCATATGGAAGAAACAGCAGTAAGCCCAGGTAAATATCTGCTTCTAAATCCAAAACGCAGCTATCTAACAGAACGGTTGTCAATGTGTGCACTCAACTTCCAGTTTGAAACCCGTGTGTGGACTCAGCAGTCTGCAAACACTTTCTCTGCAGAGTCCCAAAACAGGCGTTTTCAGCCCATTACCGGCATATGGAAGAAACAGCAGTAAGCACAGGGAAATATCTGCTTCTAAATCCAAAACGCAGCTATCTAACAGAACGGTTGTCAATGTGTGCACTCAACTTCCAGAGTTAAACCCGTGTGTGGATTCAGCAGTCTGCAAACACTTTCTCTGCAGAGTCCCAAAACAGGCGTTTTCAGCGCATTACCGGCATATGGAAGAAACAGCAGTAAGCACAGGGAAATATCTGCTTCTAAATCCAAAACGCAGCTATCTAACAGAACGGTTGTCAATGTGTGCACTCAACTTCCAGAGTTAAACCCGTGTGTGGATTCAGCAGTCTGCAAACACTTTCTCTGCAGAGTCCCAAAACAGGCGTTTTCAGCCCATTACCGGCATATGGAAGAAACAGCAGTAAGCACAGGGAAATATCTGCTTCTAAATCCAAAACGCAGTTATCTAACAGAACGGTTGTCAATGTGTGCACTCAACTTCCAGAGTTAAACCCGTGTGTGGATTCAGCAGTCTGCAAACACTTTCTCTGCAGAGTCCCAAAACAGGCGTTTTCAGCCCATTACCGGCATATGGAAGAAACAGCAGTAAGCACAGGGAAATATCTGCTTCTAAATCCAAAACGCAGCTATCTAACAGAACGGTTGTCAATGTGTGCACTCAACTTCCAGAGTTAAACCCGTGTGTGGATTCAGCAGTCTGCAAACACTTTCTCTGCAGAGTCTCAAAACAGGCGTTTTCAGCCCATTACCGGCATATGGAAGAAACAGCAGTAAGCACAGGGAAATATCTGCTTCTAAATCCAAAACGCAGCTATCTAACAGAACGGTTGTCAATGTGTGCACTCAACTTCCAGAGTTAAACCCGTGTGTGGATTCAGCAGTCTGCAAACACTTTTACTGCAGAGTCCCAAAACAGGCGTTTTCAGCCCATTACCGGCATATGGAAGAAACAGCAGTAAGCACAGGGAAATATCTGCTTCTAAATCCAAAACGCAGCTATCTAACAGAACGGTTGTCAATGTGTGCACTCAACTTCCAGAGTTAAACCCGTGTGTGGATTCAGCAGTCTGCAAACACTTTCTCTGCAGAGTCCCAAAACAGGCGTTTTCACCCCATTACCGGCATATGGAAGAAACAGCAGTAAGCACAGGGAAATATCTGCTTCTAAATCCAAAACGCAGCTATCTAACAGAACGGTTGTCAATGTGTGCACTCAACATCCAGAGTTAAACCCGTGTGTGGATTCAGCAGTCTGCAAACACTTTCTCTGCAGAGTCCCAAAACAGGCGTTTTCAGCCCATTACCGGCATATGGAAGAAACAGCAGTAAGCACAGGGAAATATCTGCTTCTAAATCCAAAACGCAGCTATCTAACAGAACGGTTGTCAATGTGTGCACTCAACTTCCAGAGTTAAACCCGTGTGTGGATTCAGCAGTCTGCAAACACTTTCTCTGCAGAGTCCCAAAACAGGCGTTTTCAGCCCATTACCGGCATATGGAAGAAACAGCAGTAAGCACAGGGAAATATCTGCTTCTAAATCCAAAACGCAGCTATCTAACAGAACGGTTGTCAATGTGTGCACTCAACTTCCAGAGTTAAACCCGTGTGTGGATTCAGCAGTCTGCAAACACTTTCTCTGCAGAGTCCCAAAACATTCGTTTTCAGCCCATTACCGGCATATGGAAGAAACAGCAGTAAGCACAGGGAAATATCTGCTTCTAAATCCAAAACGCAGCTATCTAACAGAACGGTTGTCAATGTGTGCACTCAACTTCCAGAGTTAAACCCGTGTGTGGATTCAGCAGTCTGCAAACACTTTCTCTGCAGAGTCCCAAAACAGGCGTTTTCAGCCCATTACCGGCATATGGAAGAAACAGCAGTAAGCACAGGGAAATATCTGCTTCTAAATCCAAAACGCAGCTATATAACACAACGGTTGTCAATGTGTGCACTCAACTTCCAGAGTTAAACCCGTGTGTGGATTCAGCAGTCTGCAAACACTTTCTCTGCAGAGTCCCAAAGCAGGCATTTTCAGCCCATTACCGGCATATGGAAGAAACAGCAGTAAGCACAGGGAAATATCTGCTTCTAAATCCAAAACGCAGCTATCTAACAGAACGGTTGTCAATGTGTGCACTCAACTTCCAGAGTTAAACCCGTGTGTGGATTCAGCAGTCTGCAAACACTTTCTCTGCAGAGTCCCAAAACAGGCGTTTTCAGCCCATTACCGGCATATGGAAGAAACAGCAGTAAGCACAGGGAAATATCTGCTTCTAAATCCAAAACGCAGCTATCTAACAGAACGGTTGTCAATGTGTGCACTCAACTTCCAGAGTTAAACCCGTGTGTGGATTCAGCAGTCTGCAAACACTTTCTCTGCAGAGTCCCAAAACAGGCGTTTTCAGCGCATTACCGGCATATGGAAGAAACAGCAGTAAGCACAGGGAAATATCTGCTTCTAAATCCAAAACGCAGCTATCTAACAGAACGGTTGTCAATGTGTGCACTCAACTTCCGGAGTTAAACCCGTGTGTGGATTCAGCAGTCTGCAAACACTTTCTCTGCAGAGTCCCAAAACAGGCGTTTTCAGCCCATTACCGGCATATGGAAGAAACAGCAGTAAGCACAGGGAAATATCTGCTTCTAAATCCAAAACGCAGCTATCTAACAGAACGGTTGTCAATGTGTGCACTCAACTTCCAGAGTTAAACCCGTGTGTGGATTCAGCAGTCTGCAAACACTTTCTCTGCAGAGTCCCAAAGCAGGCGTTTTCAGCCCATTACCGGCATATGGAAGAAACAGCAGTAAGCACAGGGAAATATCTGCTTCTAAATCCAAAACGCAGCTATCTAACAGAACGGTTGTCAATGTGTGCACTCAACTTCCAGAGTTAAACCCGTGTGTGGATTCAGCAGTCTGCAAACACTTTCTCTGCAGAGTCCCAAAACAGGCGTTTTCAGCGCATTACCGGCATATGGAAGAAACAGCAGTAAGCACAGGGAAATATCTGCTTCTAAATCCAAAACGCAGCTATCTAACAGAACGGTTGTCAATGTGTGCACTCAACTTCCAGAGTTAAACCCGTGTGTGGATTCAGCAGTCTGCAAACACTTTCTCTGCAGAGTCCCAAAACAGGCGTTTTCAGCCCATTCCCGGCATATGGAAGAAACAGCAGTAAGCACAGGGAAATATCTGCTTCTAAATCCAAAACGCAGCTATCTAACAGAACGGTTGTCAATGTGTGCACTCAACTTCCAGAGTTAAACCCGTGTGTGGATTCAGCAGTCTGCAAACACTTTCTCTGCAGAGTCCCAAAGCAGGCGTTTTCAGCCCATTACCGGCATATGGAAGAAACAGCAGTAAGCACAGGGAAATATCTGCTTCTAAATCCAAAACGCAGCTATCTAACAGAACGGTTGTCAATGTGTGCACTCAACTTCCAGAGTTAAACCCGTGTGTGGATTCAGCAGTCTGCAAACACTTTCTCTGCAGAGTCCCAAAACAGGCGTTTTCAACCCATTACCGGCATATGGAAGAAACAGCAGTAAGCACAGGGAAATATCTGCTTCTAAATCCAAAACGCAGCTATCTAACAGAACGGTTGTCAATGTGTGCACTCAACTTCCAGAGTTAAACCCGTGTGTGGATTCAGCAGTCTGCAAACACTTTCTCTGCAGAGTCCCAAAACAGGCGTTTTCAGCCCATTACCGACATATGGAAGAAACAGCAGTAAGCACAGGGAAATATCAGCTTCTAAATCCAAAACGCAGCTATCTAACAGAACGGTTGTCAGTGTGTGCACTCAACTTCCAGAGTTAAACCCGTGTGTGGATTCAGCAGTCTGCAAACACTTTCTCTGCAGAGTCCCAAAACAGGCGTTTTCAGCCCATTACCGGCATATGGAAGAAACAGCAGTAAGCACAGGGAAATATCTGCTTCTAAATCCAAAACGCAGCTATCTAACAGAACGATTGTCAATGCGTGCACTCAACTTCCAGAGTTAAACCCGTGTGTGGATTCAGCAGTCTGCAAACACTTTCTCTGCAGAGTCCCAAAACAGGCGTTTTCAGCCCATTACCGGCATATGGAAGAAACAGCAGTAAGCACAGGGAAATATCTGCTTCTAAATTCAAAACGCAGCTATCTAACAGAACGGTTGTCAATGTGTGCACTCAACTTCCAGAGTTAAACCCGTGTGTGGATTCAGCAGTCTGCAAACACTTTCTCTGCAGAGTCCCAAAACAGGCGTTTTCAGCCCATTACCGGCATATGGAAGAAACAGCAGTAAGCACAGGGAAATAATCTGCTTCTAAATCCAAAACGCAGCTATCTAACAGAACGGTTGTCAATGTGTGCACTCAACTTCCAGAGTAAAACCCGTGTGTGGTTTCAGCAGTCTGCAAACACTTTCTCTGCAGAGTCCCAAAACAAGCGTTTTCAGCCCATTACCGGCATATGGAAGAAACAGCAGTAAGCACAGGGAAATATCAGCTTCTAAATCCAAAATGCAGCTATCTAACAGAACAGTTGTCAGTGTGTGCACTCAACTTCCAGAGTTAAACCCGTGTGTGGATTCAGCAGTCTGCAAACACTTTCTCTGCAGAGTCCCAAAACAGACGTTTTCAGCCCATTACCGGCATATGGAAGAAACAGCAGTAAGCACAGGGAAATATCTGCTTCTAAATCCAAAACGCAGCTATCTAACAGAACGATTGTCAATGTGAGCACTCAACTTCCAGAGTTAAACCCGTGTGTGGATTCAGCAGTCTGCAAACACTTTCTCTGCAGAGTCCCAAAACAGGCGTTTTCAGCCCATTACCGGCATATGGAAGAAACAGCAGTAAGCACAGGGAAATATCTGCTTCTAAATCCAAAACGCAGCTATATAACAGAGCGGTTGTCAATGTGTGCACTCAACTTCCAGAGTTAAACCCGTGTGTGGATTCAGCAGTCTGCAAACACTTTCTCTGCAGAGTCCCAAAACAGGCGTTTTCAGCCCATTACCGGCATATGGAAGAAATAGCAGTAAGCACAGGGAAATATCTGCTTCTAAATCCAAAACGCAGCTATCTAACAGAACGGTTGTCAATGTGTGCACTCAACTTCCAGAGTTAAACCCGTGTGTGGATTCAGCAGTCTGCAAACACTTTCTCTGCAGAGTCCCAAAACAGGCGTTTTCAGCCCATTACCGGCATATGGAAGAAACAGCAGTAAGCCCAGGGAAATATCTGCTTCTAAATACAAAACGCAGCTATCTAACAGAACGGTTGTCAATGTGTGCACTCAACTTCCAGAGATAAACCCGTGTGTGGATTCAGCAGTCTGCAAACACTTTCTCTGCAGAGTCCCAAAACAGGCGTTATCAGCCCATTACCGGCATATGGAAGAAACAGCAGTAAGCACAGGGAAATATCTGCTTCTAAATCCAAAACGCAGCTATCTAACAGAACGGTTGTCAATGTGTGCACTCAACTTCCAGAGTTAAACCCGTGTGTGGATTCAGCAGTCTGCAAACACTTTCTCTGCAGAGTCCCAAAACAGGCGTTTTCAGCCCATTACCGGCATATGGAAGAAACAGCAGTAAGCACAGGGAAATATCTGCTTCTAAATCCAAAACGCAGCTATCTAACAGAAAGGTTGTCAATGTGTGCACTCAACTTCCAGAGTTAGACCCGTGTGTGGATTCAGCAGTCTGCAAACACTTTCTCTGCAGAGTCCCCAAACAGGCGTTTTCAGCCCATTACCGGCATATGGAAGAAACAGCAGTAAGCACAGGGAAATATCTGCTTCTAAATCCAAAACGCAGCTATCTAACAGAACGGTTGTCAATGTGTGCACTCAACTTCCAGAGTTAAACCCGTGTGTGGATTCAGCAGTCTGCAAACACTTTCTCTGCAGAGTCCCAAAGCAAGCGTTTTCAGCCCATTACCGGCATATGGAAGAAACAGCAGTAAGCACAGGGAAATATCTGCTTCTAAATCCAAAACGCAGCTATCTAACAGAACGGTTGTCAATGTGTGCACTCAACTTCCAGAGTTAAACCCGTGTGTGGATTCAGCAGTCTGCAAACACTTTCTCTGCAGAGTCCCAAAACAGGCGTTTTCAGCCCATTACCGGCATATGGAAGAAACAGCAGTAAGCACAGGGAAATATCTGCTTCTAAATCCAAAACGCAGCTATATAACAGAGCGGTTGTCAATGTGTGCACTCAACTTCCAGAGTTAAACCCGTGTGTGGATTCAGCAGTCTGCAAACTCTTTCTCTGCAGAGTCCCAAAACAGGCGTTTTCAGCCCATTACCGGCATATGGAAGAAACAGCAGTAAGCACAGGGAAATATCTGCTTCTAAATCCAAAACGCAGCTATCTAACAGAACGGTTGTCAATGTGTGCACTCAACTTCCAGAGTTAAACCCGTGTGTGGATTCAGCAGTCTGCAAACACTTTCTCTGCAGAGTCTCAAAACAGGCCTTTCCGGCCCAGTACCGGCATATATAAGAAAGAGCATTAAGACTGCGTCTGGAACTCAGAAGAAACGTTTCTTTCAAACTGCTCGGCCTTGTGTTCTTTGGCCTAAGGGAGTTGAATCTATGTTTAGATTCAGCGAGATAGAAACACGTTTATTCTAGGAGCTGTCTTTGGATATTCCAGATTGAATGGGAGTATATGCTGTAAAGAGAAATATCTGTTTCTAAAACCAAAATGGATCTATCTAGCAGAGTGGTTGTGAATGTGTGCCTTCGGCTTAAAGAGGTAAACTGCTCTTCTCATGCAGCACTTTAGAAACCCTTTATATGCAAATACAGACCTTTCCAGCAAAACACCAGCCTATAGGAAATAGCAGTAAGACTGCATCTTTAACATGGAAGAAACTGTTTTCAAACTGCTCTGCTGTGTGTTCATTCATATAAGAGACTTGAATATATGTTCAGATTCAGCTAGTTAGCAACACGTTTCTTCCAGGAGCTGTGTTTCCCTATTCCAGAGTATACTGGAGTATAAGATGTAAAGACAAATGTCTCGTTCCAAAAGAAAAACGGATGATCTAATGGAATGGTTGTCAATGTGTGCATTCAACTTACTGAGCTAAACTGCTGTTTGTATGCAGCAGTTTAGAAAACATTTCTGTGTAGATTCTCAAACAGACATTTCCAGCAAAATACCGGCCTATAAGAAATAGCAGTAAGACTGCGTCTAAAACTCAGAGGGAACGTTTCTTTCAAACTGCTCTGCAGTGTGTTCGTTCACCAAAGGTCGTTGAATCTATGTTTGGATTCAGCGAGTTTGAAACACGTTTATTCTAGGAGCTGCATTTCGATATTCCAGAGTGTATGGGAGTAAATGCTGTAAAGAGAAATATCTGTTTCTAAAACCAAAACGGAGCTATCTAACAGAATGGTTGTGAATGTGTGCATTCAACTTAAAGGGTTAATCTGCTCTTCTTTGGCAGCAGTTTAGAAACCCTTTATATGCAAATTCTAAAATCAACATTTGCAGCAAAACACCAGCCTAAAAGAAGTAGCAGTAAGACTGCATCTATAACATAGAAGAAACGTTTTCTTCAAAATGCTCTGCTCTGTGTTCATTCACCTAAGAGTCTTGAGTATATGTTCAGATTCAGCGAGTAAGAAACACGTTTCTTCCAGGAGCTGCATTTGCATATTCCAGAGTGTACTGGAGTATAAGGTTTAAAGTGAAATATCTGGTTCTAAAACAAACACGGAGCCATCTAACAGAATGGTTGTCACTGTGTGCATTCAGCTTATTGAGATAAACTGTTGTTTCTATGCAGCAGTTTAGAAAAGATTTTTGTGCAGATTCTAAAACAGACATTCCCAGCAAAATACCGGCCTCTAAGAAATAGCAATAAGACTGCGTCTAAAACTCAAATAAAACGTTTCTTTCAAACTGCTGTGCTGTGTGTTCGTTCACCTAAGGGAGTTGAATCTATGTTTAGATTCAGCGACTTAGAAACACGTCTATTCTGGGAGCTGCGTTTGGCTATTCCAGAATGAATGGGAGTATATGCTGTAACTAGAAACACAGGCTTCTAAAACCAAAACGGAGCTAGCTAACAGAATGATTGTGAATGAGGGCATTCAACTTAACGAATTAAACTGCTCCACTTAAGCAGCAGTTTACAAACCATTTATATGGAAATTCTAAAACCAACATTTCCAGGAAAACACCAGCCTAAAAGCAATAGCAGTTAACAGTGCATCTATAACATGGAAGAAATGTTTTTTTCAAACTCCTCTGCTGTGTGTTCATTCACCTAAGAGACTTCAATATATGCACAGATTCAGCGAGTTACAAACACGTTTCTTCCAGGAGCTGCGTATGCATATATCAGGGTGTACTGGGGTACAAGATGTAAAGAGAAATATCTGATTATACTTAGAAACCCGTTTCTTTTAGGAGCTGCGTTTGGATATTCCAGAGTGAATGAGAGTATATGCTGTAAAGAGAAATAACTGCTTCTAAAACCAAAAGGCAGCTATCTAACTGAATGGTTGTCAATGCGTGCACTCAACTTCCAGAGATAAACCCGAGTGTGGATTCAGCAGTCTGCAAACACTTTCTCTGCAGAGTCCCAAAACAGGCGTTTTCAGCCCAATACCGGCATATGGAAGAAACAGCAGTAAGCCCAGGGAAATATCTGCTTCTAAAACCAAAACGCAGCTATCTAACAGAACGGTTGTCAATGTGTGCACTCAACGTCCAGAGTTAAACCCGTGTGTGGATTCAGCAGTCTGCAAACACTTTCTCTGCAGAGTCCCAAAACAGGCGTTTTCAGCCCATTACCGGCATATGGAAGAAACAGCAGTAAGCACAGGGAAATATCTGCTTCTAAATCCAAAACGCAGCTATCTAACAGAACGGTTGTCAATGTGTGCACTCAACTTCCAGAGTTAAACCCGTGTGTGGATTCAGCAGTCTGCAAACACTTTCTCTGCAGAGTCCCAAAACAGGCGTTTTCAGCCCATTACCGACATATGGAAGAAACAGCAGTAAGCACAGGGAAATATCAGCTTCTAAATCCAAAACGCAGCTATCTAACAGAACGGTTGTCAGTGTGTGCACTCAACTTCCAGAGTTAAACCCGTGTGTGGATTCAGCAGTCTGCAAACACTTTCTCTGCAGAGTCCCAAAACAGGCGTTTTCAGCCCATTACCGGCATATGGAAGAAACAGCAGTAAGCACAGGGAAATATCTGCTTCTAAATCCAAAACGCAGCTATCTAACAGAACGATTGTCAATGCGTGCACTCAACTTCCAGAGTTAAACCCGTGTGTGGATTCAGCAGTCTGCAAACACTTTCTCTGCAGAGTCCCAAAACAGGGGTTTTCAGCCCATTACCGGCATATGGAAGAAACAGCAGTAAGCACAGGGAAATATCTGCTTCTAAATCCAAAACGCAGCTATATAACAGAGCGGTTGTCAATGTGTGCACTCAACTTCCAGAGTTAAACCCGTGTGTGGATTCAGCAGTCTGCAAACACTTTCTCTGCAGAGTCCCAAAACAGGCGTTTTCAGCCCATTACCGGCATATGGAAGAAACAGCAGTAAGCACAGGGAAATAATCTGCTTCTAAATCCAAAACGCAGCTATCTAACAGAACGGTTGTCAATGTGTGCACTCAACTTCCAGAGTTAAACCCGTGTGTGGATTCAGCAGTCTGCAAACACTTTCTCTGCAGAGTCCCAAAACAGGCGTTTTCAGCCCATTACCGGCATATGGAAGAAACAGCAGTAAGCACTGGGAAATAATCTGCTTCTAAATCCAAAACGCAGCTATCTAACAGAACGGTTGTCAATGTGTGCACTCAACTTCCAGTTTGAAACCCGTGTGTGGATTCAGCAGTCTGCAAACACTTTCTCTGCAGAGTCCCAAAACAGGCGTTTTCAGCCCATTACCGGCATATGGAAGAAACAGCAGTAAGCACAGGGAAATATCTGCTTCTAAATCCAAAACGCAGCTATCTAACAGAACGGTTGTCAATGTGTGCACTCAACTTCCAGAGTTAAACCCGTGTGTGGATTCAGCAGTCTGCAAACACTTTCTCTGCAGAGTCCCAAAACAGGCGTTTTCAGCGCATTACCGGCATATGGAAGAAACAGCAGTAAGCACAGGGAAATATCTGCTTCTAAATCCAAAACGCAGCTATCTAACAGAACGGTTGTCAATGTGTGCACTCAACTTCCAGAGTTAAACCCGTGTGTGGATTCAGCAGTCTGCAAACACTTTCTCTGCAGAGTCCCAAAACAGGCGTTTTCAGCCCATTACCGGCATATGGAAGAAACAGCAGTAAGCACAGGGAAATATCTGCTTCTAAATCCAAAACGCAGTTATCTAACAGAACGGTTGTCAATGTGTGCACTCAACTTCCAGAGTTAAACCCGTGTGTGGATTCAGCAGTCTGCAAACACTTTCTCTGCAGAGTCCCAAAACAGGCGTTTTCAGCCCATTACCGGCATATGGAAGAAACAGCAGTAAGCACAGGGAAATATCTGCTTCTAAATCCAAAACGCAGCTATCTAACAGAACGGTTGTCAATGTGTGCACTCAACTTCCAGAGTTAAACCCGTGTGTGGATTCAGCAGTCTGCAAACACTTTCTCTGCAGAGTCTCAAAACAGGCGTTTTCAGCCCATTACCGGCATATGGAAGAAACAGCAGTAAGCACAGGGAAATATCTGCTTCTAAATCCAAAACACAGCTATCTAACAGAACGGTTGTCAATGTGTGCACTCAACTTCCAGAGTTAAACCCGTGTGTGGATTCAGCAGTCTGCAAACACTTTTACTGCAGAGTCCCAAAACAGGCGTTTTCAGCCCATTACCGGCATATGGAAGAAACAGCAGTAAGCACAGGGAAATATCTGCTTCTAAATCCAAAACGCAGCTATCTAACAGAACGGTTGTCAATGTGTGCACTCAACTTCCAGAGTTAAACCCGTGTGTGGATTCAGCAGTCTGCAAACACTTTCTCTGCAGAGTCCCAAAACAGGCGTTTTCACCCCATTACCGGCATATGGAAGAAACAGCAGTAAGCACAGGGAAATATCTGCTTCTAAATCCAAAACGCAGCTATCTAACAGAACGGTTGTCAATGTGTGCACTCAACATCCAGAGTTAAACCCGTGTGTGGATTCAGCAGTCTGCAAACACTTTCTCTGCAGAGTCCCAAAACAGGCGTTTTCAGCCCATTACCGGCATATGGAAGAAACAGCAGTAAGCACAGGGAAATATCTGCTTCTAAATCCAAAACGCAGCTATCTAACAGAACGGTTGTCAATGTGTGCACTCAACTTCCAGAGTTAAACCCGTGTGTGGATTCAGCAGTCTGCAAACACTTTCTCTGCAGAGTCCCAAAACATTCGTTTTCAGCCCATTACCGGCATATGGAAGAAACAGCAGTAAGCACAGGGAAATATCTGCTTCTAAATCCAAAACGCAGCTATCTAACAGAACGGTTGTCAATGTGTGCACTCAACTTCCAGAGTTAAACCCGTGTGTGGATTCAGCAGTCTGCAAACACTTTCTCTGCAGAGTCCCAAAACAGGCGTTTTCAGCCCATTACCGGCATATGGAAGAAACAGCAGTAAGCACAGGGAAATATCTGCTTCTAAATCCAAAACGCAGCTATCTAACAGAACGGTTGTCAATGTGTGCACTCAACTTCCAGAGTTAAACCCGTGTGTGGATTCAGCAGTCTGCAAACACTTTCTCTGCAGAGTCCCAAAACAGGCGTTTTCAGCCCATTACCGGCATATGGAAGAAACAGCAGTAAGCACAGGGAAATATCTGCTTCTAAATCCAAAACGCAGCTATCTAACACAACGGTTGTCAATGTGTGCACTCAACTTCCAGAGTTAAACCCGTGTGTGGATTCAGCAGTCTGCAAACACTTTCTCTGCAGAGTCCCAAAGCAGGCGTTTTCAGCCCATTACCGGCATATGGAAGAAACAGCAGTAAGCACAGGGAAATATCTGCTTCTAAATCCAAAACGCAGCTATCTAACAGAACGGTTGTCAATGTGTGCACTCAACTTCCAGAGTTAAACCCGTGTGTGGATTCAGCAGTCTGCAAACACTTTCTCTGCAGAGTCCCAAAACAGGCGTTTTCAGCGCATTACCGGCATATGGAAGAAACAGCAGTAAGCACAGGGAAATATCTGCTTCTAAATCCAAAACGCAGCTATCTAACAGAACGGTTGTCAATGTGTGCACTCAACTTCCGGAGTTAAACCCGTGTGTGGATTCAGCAGTCTGCAAACACTTTCTCTGCAGAGTCCCAAAACAGGCGTTTTCAGCCCATTACCGGCATATGGAAGAAACAGCAGTAAGCACAGGGAAATATCTGCTTCTAAATCCAAAACGCAGCTATCTAACAGAACGGTTGTCAATGTGTGCACTCAACTTCCAGAGTTAAACCCGTGTGTGGATTCAGCAGTCTGCAAACACTTTCTCTGCAGAGTCCCAAAACAGGCGTTTTCAGCCCATTACCGGCATATGGAAGAAACAGCAGTAAGCACAGGGAAATATCTGCTTCTAAATCCAAAACGCAGCTATCTAACAGAACGGTTGTCAATGTGTGCACTCAACTTCCAGAGTTAAACCCGTGTGTGGATTCAGCAGTCTGCAAACACTTTCTCTGCAGAGTCCCAAAACAGGCGTTTTCAGCGCATTACCGGCATATGGAAGAAACAGCAGTAAGCACAGGGAAATATCTGCTTCTAAATCCAAAAGGCAGCTATCTAACAGAACGGTTGTCAATGTGTGCACTCAACTTCCAGAGTTAAACCCGTGTGTGGATTCAGCAGTCTGCAAACACTTTCTCTGCAGAGTCCCAAAACAGGCGTTTTCAGCCCATTCCCGGCATATGGAAGAAACAGCAGTAAGCACAGGGAAATATCTGCTTCTAAATCCAAAACGCAGCTATCTAACAGAACGGTTGTCAATGTGTGCACTCAACTTCCAGAGTTAAACCCGTGTGTGGATTCAGCAGTCTGCAAACACTTTCTCTGCAGAGTCCCAAAGCAGGCGTTTTCAGCCCATTACCGGCATATGGAAGAAACAGCAGTAAGCACAGGGAAATATCTGCTTCTAAATCCAAAACGCAGCTATCTAACAGAACGGTTGTCAATGTGTGCACTCAACTTCCAGAGTTAAACCCGTGTGTGGATTCAGCAGTCTGCAAACACTTTCTCTGCAGAGTCCCAAAACAGGCGTTTTCAACCCATTACCGGCATATGGAAGAAACAGCAGTAAGCACAGGGAAATATCTGCTTCTAAATCCAAAACGCAGCTATCTAACAGAACGGTTGTCAATGTGTGCACTCAACTTCCAGAGTTAAACCCGTGTGTGGATTCAGCAGTCTGCAAACACTTTCTCTGCAGAGTCCCAAAACAGGCGTTTTCAGCCCATTACCGGCATATGGAAGAAACAGCAGTAAGCACAGGGAAATATCTGCTTCTAAATCCAAAACGCAGCTATCTAACAGAACGGTTGTCAATGTGTGCACTCAACTTCCGGAGTTAAACCCGTGTGTGGATTCAGCAGTCTGCAAACACTTTCTCTGCAGAGTCCCAAAACAGGCGTTTTCAGCCCATTACCGGCATATGGAAGAAACAGCAGTAAGCACAGGGAAATATCTGCTTCTAAATCCAAAACGCAGCTATCTAACAGAACGGTTGTCAATGTGTGCACTCAACTTCCAGAGTTAAACTCGTGTGTGGATTCAGCAGTCTGCAAACACTTTCTCTGCAGAGTCCCAAAACAGGCGTTTTCAGCCCATTACCGGCATATGGAAGAAACAGCAGTAAGCACAGGGAAATATCTGCTTCTAAATCCAAAACGCAGCTATCTAACAGAACGGTTGTCAATGTGTGCACTCAACTTCCAGAGTTAAACCCGTGTGTGGATTCAGCAGTCTGCAAAAACTTTCTCTGCAGAGTCCCAAAACAGGCGTTTTCAGCCCATTACCGGCATATGGAAGAAACAGCAGTAAGCACAGGGAAATATCTGCTTCTAAATCCAAAACGCAGCTATCTAACAGAACGGTTGTCAATGTGTGCACTCAACTTCCAGAGTTAAACCCGTGTGTGGATTCAGCAGTCTGCAAACACTTTCTCTGCAGAGTCCCAAAACAGGCGTTTTCAGCCCATTACCGGCATATGGAAGAAACAGCAGTAAGCACAGGGAAATATCTGCTTCTAAATCCAAAACGCAGCTATCTAACAGAACGGTTGTCAATGTGTGCACTCAACTTCCAGAGTTAAACCCGTGTGTGGATTCAGCAGTCTGCAAACACTTTCTCTGCAGAGTCCCCAAACAGGCGTTTTCAGCCCATTACCGGCATATGGAAGAAACAGCAGTAAGCCCAGGGAAATATCTGCTTCTAAATCCAAAACGCAGCTATCTAACAGAACGGTTGTCAATGTGTGCACTCAACTTCCAGAGTTAAACCCGTGTGTGGATTCAGCAGTCTGCAAACACTTTCTCTGCAGAGTCCCAAAACAGGCGTTTTCAGCCCATTACCGGCATATGGAAGAAACAGCAGTAAGCACAGGGAAATATCTGCTTCTAAATCCAAAACGCAGCTATCTAACAGAACGGTTGTCAATGTGTGCACTCAACTTCCAGAGTTAAACCGGTGTGTGGATTCAGCAGTCTGCAAACACTTTCTCTGCAGAGTCCCAAAACAGGCGTTTTCAGCCCATTACCGGCATATGGAAGAAACAGCAGTAAGCACAGGGAAATATCTGCTTCTAAATCCAAAACGCAGCTATCTAACAGAACGGTTGTCAATGTGTGCACTCAACTTCCAGAGTTAAACCGGTGTGTGGATTCAGCAGTCTGCAAACACTTTCTCTGCAGAGTCCCAAAACAGGCGTTTTCAGCCCATTACCGGCATATGGAAGAAACAGCAGTAAGCACAGGGAAATATCTGCTTCTAAATCCAAAACGCAGCTATCTAACAGAACGGTTGTCAATGTGTGCACTCAACTTCCAGAGTTAAACCCGTGTGTGGATTCAGCAGTCTGCAAACACTTTCTCTGCAGAGTCCCAAAACAGGCGTTTTCAGCCCATTACCAGCATATGGAAGAAACAGCAGTAAGCACAGGGAAATATCTGCTTCTAAATCCAAAACGCAGCTATCTAACAGAACGGTTGTCAATGTGTGCACTCAACTTCCAGAGTTAAACCCGTGTGTGGATTCAGCAGTCTGCAAACACTTTCTCTGCAGAGTCCCAAAACAGGCGTTTTCAACCCATTACCTGCATATGGAAGAAACAGCAGTAAGCACAGGGAAATATCTGCTTCTAAATCCAAAACGCAGCTATCTAACAGAACGGTTGTCAATGTGTGCACTCAACTTCCAGAGTTAAACCCGTGTGTGGATTCAGCAGTCTGCAAACACTTTCTCTGCAGAGTCCCAAAACAGGCGTTTTCAGCCCATTACCGGCATATGGAAGAAACAGCAGTAAGCACAGGGAAATATCTGCTTCTAAATCCAAAACGCAGCTATCTAACAGAACGGTTGTCAATGTGTGCACTCAACTTCCGGAGTTAAACCCGTGTGTGGATTCAGCAGTCTGCAAACACTTTCTCTGCAGAGTCCCAAAACAGGCGTTTTCAGCCCATTACCGGCATATGGAAGAAACAGCAGTAAGCACAGGGAAATATCTGCTTCTAAATCCAAAACGCAGCTATCTAACAGAACGGTTGTCAATGTGTGCACTCAACTTCCAGAGTTAAACCCGTGTGTGGATTCAGCAGTCTGCAAACACTTTCTCTGCAGAGTCCCAAAACAGGCGTTTTCAGCCCATTACCGGCATATGGAAGAAACAGCAGTAAGCACAGGGAAATATCTGCTTCTAAATCCAAAACGCAGCTATCTAACAGAACGGTTGTCAATGTGTGCACTCAACTTCCAGAGTTAAACCCGTGTGTGGATTCAGCAGTCTGCAAACACTTTCTCTGCAGAGTCCCAAAACAGGCGTTTTCAGCCCATTACCGGCATATGGAAGAAACAGCAGTAAGCACAGGGAAATATCTGCTTCTAAATCCAAAACGCAGCTATCTAACAGAACGGTTGTCAATGTGTGCACTCAACTTCCAGAGTTAAACCCGTGTGTGGATTCAGCAGTCTGCAAACACTTTCTCTGCAGAGTCCCAAAACAGGCGTTTTCAGCCCATTACCGGCATATGGAAGAAACAGCAGTAAGCACAGGGAAATATCTGCTTCTAAATCCAAAACGCAGCTATCTAACAGAACGGTTGTCAATGTGTGCACTCAACTTCCAGAGTTAAACCCGTGTGTGGATTCAGCAGTCTGCAAACACTTTCTCTGCAGAGTCCCCAAACAGGCGTTTTCAGCCCATTACCGGCATATGGAAGAAACAGCAGTAAGCCCAGGGAAATATCTGCTTCTAAATCCAAAACGCAGCTATCTAACAGAACGGTTGTCAATGTGTGCACTCAACTTCCAGAGTTAAACCCGTGTGTGGATTCAGCAGTCTGCAAACACTTTCTCTGCAGAGTCCCAAAACAGGCGTTTTCAGCCCATTACCGGCATATGGAAGAAACAGCAGTAAGCACAGGGAAATATCTGCTTCTAAATCCAAAACGCAGCTATCTAACAGAACGGTTGTCAATGTGTGCACTCAACTTCCAGAGTTAAACCGGTGTGTGGATTCAGCAGTCTGCAAACACTTTCTCTGCAGAGTCCCAAAACAGGCGTTTTCAGCCCATTACCGGCATATGGAAGAAACAGCAGTAAGCACAGGGAAATATCTGCTTCTAAATCCAAAACGCAGCTATCTAACAGAACGGTTGTCAATGTGTGCACTCAACTTCCAGAGTTAAACCCGTGTGTGGATTCAGCAGTCTGCAAACACTTTCTCTGCAGAGTCCCAAAACAGGCGTTTTCAGCCCATTACCGGCATATGGAAGAAACAGCAGTAAGCACAGGGAAATATCTGCTTCTAAATCCAAAACGCAGCTATCTAACAGAACGGTTGTCAATGTGTGCACTCAACTTCCAGAGTTAAACCCGTGTGTGGATTCAGCAGTCTGCAAACACTTTCTCTGCAGAGTCCCAAAACAGGCGTTTTCAGCGCATTACCGGCATATGGAAGAAACAGCAGTAAGCACAGGGAAATATCTGCTTCTAAATCCAAAACGCAGCTATCTAACAGAACGGTTGTCAATGTGTGCACTCAACTTCCAGAGTTAAACCCGTGTGTGGATTCAGCAGTCTGCAAACACTTTCTCTGCAGAGTCCCAAAACAGGCGTTTTCAGCCCATTACCGGCATATGGAAGAAACAGCAGTAAGCACAGGGAAATATCTGCTTCTAAATCCAAAACGCAGTTATCTAACAGAACGGTTGTCAATGTGTGCACTCAACTTCCAGAGTTAAACCCGTGTGTGGATTCAGCAGTCTGCAAACACTTTCTCTGCAGAGTCCCAAAACAGGCGTTTTCAGCCCATTACCGGCATATGGAAGAAACAGCAGTAAGCACAGGGAAATATCTGCTTCTAAATCCAAAACGCAGCTATCTAACAGAACGGTTGTCAATGTGTGCACTCAACTTCCAGAGTTAAACCCGTGTGTGGATTCAGCAGTCTGCAAACACTTTCTCTGCAGAGTCCCAAAACAGGGGTTTTCAGCCCATTACCGGCATATGGAAGAAACAGCAGTAAGCACAGGGAAATATCTGCTTCTAAATCCAAAACGCAGCTATCTAACAGAACGGTTGTCAATGTGTGCACTCAACTTCCAGAGTTAAACCCGTGTGTGGATTCAGCAGTCTGCAAACACTTTCTCTGCAGAGTCCCAAAACAGGCGTTTTCAGCCCATTACCGGCATATGGAAGAAACAGCAGTAAGCACAGGGAAATATCTGCTTCTAAATCCAAAACGCAGCTATCTAACAGAACGGTTGTCAATGTGTGCACTCAACTTCCAGAGTTAAACCCGTGTGTGGATTCAGCAGTCTGCAAACACTTTCTCTGCAGAGTCCCAAAACAGGCGTTTTCAGCGCATTACCGGCATATGGAAGAAACAGCAGTAAGCACAGGGAAATATCTGCTTCTAAATCCAAAACGCAGCTATCTAACAGAACGGTTGTCAATGTGTGCACTCAACTTCCAGAGTTAAACCCGTGTGTGGATTCAGCAGTCTGCAAACACTTTCTCTGCAGAGTCCCAAAACAGGCGTTTTCAGCCCATTCCCGGCATATGGAAGAAACAGCAGTAAGCACAGGGAAATATCTGCTTCTAAATCCAAAACGCAGCTATCTAACAGAACGGTTGTCAATGTGTGCACTCAACTTCCAGAGTTAAACCCGTGTGTGGATTCAGCAGTCTGCAAACACTTTCTCTGCAGAGTCCCAAAACAGGCGTTTTCAGCCCATTACCGGCATATGGAAGAAACAGCAGTAAGCACAGGGAAATATCTGCTTCTAAATCCAAAACGCAGCTATCTAACAGAACGGTTGTCAATGTGTGCACTCAACTTCCAGAGTTAAACCCGTGTGTGGATTCAGCAGTCTGCAAACACTTTCTCTGCAGAGTCCCAAAACAGGCGTTTTCAACCCATTACCGGCATATGGAAGAAACAGCAGTAAGCACAGGGAAATATCTGCTTCTAAATCCAAAACGCAGCTATCTAACAGAACGGTTGTCAATGTGTGCACTCAACTTCCAGAGTTAAACCCGTGTGTGGATTCAGCAGTCTGCAAACACTTTCTCTGCAGAGTCCCAAAACAGGCGTTTTCAGCCCATTACCGGCATATGGAAGAAACAGCAGTAAGCACAGGGAAATATCTGCTTCTAAATCCAAAACGCAGCTATCTAACAGAACGGTTGTCAATGTGTGCACTCAACTTCCGGAGTTAAACCCGTGTGTGGATTCAGCAGTCTGCAAACACTTTCTCTGCAGAGTCCCAAAACAGGCGTTTTCAGCCCATTACCGGCATATGGAAGAAACAGCAGTAAGCACAGGGAAATATCTGCTTCTAAATCCAAAACGCAGCTATCTAACAGAACGGTTGTCAATGTGTGCACTCAACTTCCAGAGTTAAACTCGTGTGTGGATTCAGCAGTCTGCAAACACTTTCTCTGCAGAGTCCCAAAACAGGCGTTTTCAGCCCATTACCGGCATATGGAAGAAACAGCAGTAAGCACAGGGAAATATCTGCTTCTAAATCCAAAACGCAGCTATCTAACAGAACGGTTGTCAATGTGTGCACTCAACTTCCAGAGTTAAACCCGTGTGTGGATTCAGCAGTCTGCAAACACTTTCTCTGCAGAGTCCCAAAACAGGCGTTTTCAGCCCATTACCGGCATATGGAAGAAACAGCAGTAAGCACAGGGAAATATCTGCTTCTAAATCCAAAACGCAGCTATCTAACAGAACGGTTGTCAATGTGTGCACTCAACTTCCAGAGTTAAACCCGTGTGTGGATTCAGCAGTCTGCAAACACTTTCTCTGCAGAGTCCCAAAACAGGCGTTTTCAGCCCATTACCGGCATATGGAAGAAACAGCAGTAAGCACAGGGAAATATCTGCTTCTAAATCCAAAACGCAGCTATCTAACAGAACGGTTGTCAATGTGTGCACTCAACTTCCAGAGTTAAACCCGTGTGTGGATTCAGCAGTCTGCAAACACTTTCTCTGCAGAGTCCCCAAACAGGCGTTTTCAGCCCATTACCTGCATATGGAAGAAACAGCAGTAAGCACAGGGAAATATCTGCTTCTAAATCCAAAACGCAGCTATCTAACAGAACGGTTGTCAATGTGTGCACTCAACTTCCAGAGTTAAACCCGTGTGTGGATTCAGCAGTCTGCAAACACTTTCTCTGCAGAGTCCCAAAACAGGCGTTTTCAGCCCATTACCGGCATATGGAAGAAACAGCAGTAAGCACAGGGAAATATCTGCTTCTAAATCCAAAACGCAGCTATCTAACAGAACGGTTGTCAATGTGTGCACTCAACTTCCAGAGTTAAACCGGTGTGTGGATTCAGCAGTCTGCAAACACTTTCTCTGCAGAGTCCCAAAACAGGCGTTTTCAGCCCATTACCGGCATATGGAAGAAACAGCAGTAAGCACAGGGAAATATCTGCTTCTAAATCCAAAACGCAGCTATCTAACAGAACGGTTGTCAATGTGTGCACTCAACTTCCAGAGTTAAACCCGTGTGTGGATTCAGCAGTCTGCAAACACTTTCTCTGCAGAGTCCCAAAACAGGCGTTTTCAGCCCATTACCGGCATATGGAAGAAACAGCAGTAAGCACAGGGAAATATCTGCTTCTAAATCCAAAACGCAGCTATCTAACAGAACGGTTGTCAATGTGTGCACTCAACTTCCAGAGTTAAACCCGTGTGTGGATTCAGCAGTCTGCAAACACTTTCTCTGCAGAGTCCCCAAACAGGCGTTTTCAGCCCATTACCGGCATATGGAAGAAACAGCAGTAAGCACAGGGAAATATCTGCTTCTAAATCCAAAACGCAGCTATCTAACAGAACGGTTGTCAATGTGTGCACTCAACTTCCAGAGTTAAACCCGTGTGTGGATTCAGCAGTCTGCAAACACTTTCTCTGCAGAGTCCCAAAACAGGCGTTTTCAGCCCATTACCGGCATATGGAAGAAACAGCAGTAAGCACAGGGAAATATCTGCTTCTAAATCCAAAACGCAGCTATCTAACAGAACGGTTGTCAATGTGTGCACTCAACTTCCAGAGTTAAACCCGTGTGTGGATTCAGCAGTCTGCAAACACTTTCTCTGCAGAGTCCCAAAACAGGCGTTTTCAGCCCATTACCGGCATATGGAAGAAACAGCAGTAAGCACAGGGAAATATCTGCTTCTAAATCCAAAACGCAGCTATCTAACAGAACGGTTGTCAATGTGTGCACTCAACTTCCAGAGTTAAACCCGTGTGTGGATTCAGCAGTCTGCAAATACTTTCTCTGCAGAGTCCCCAAACAGGCGTTTTCAGCCCATTACCGGCATATGGAAGAAACAGCAGTAAGCACAGGGAAATATCTGCTTCTAAATCCAAAACGCAGCTATCTAACAGAACGGTTGTCAATGTGTGCACTCAACTTCCAGAGTTAAACCCGTGTGTGGATTCAGCAGTCTGCAAACACTTTCTCTGCAGAGTCCCAAAACAGGCGTTTTCAGCCCATTACCGGCATATGGAAGAAACAGCAGTAAGCACAGGGAAATATCTGCTTCTAAATCCAAAACGCAGCTATCTAACAGAACGGTTGTCAATGTGTGCACTCAACTTCCAGAGTTAAACCCGTGTGTGGATTCAGCAGTCTGCAAACACTTTCTCTGCAGAGTCCCAAAACAGGCGTTTTCAACCCATTACCGGCATATGGAAGAAACAGCAGTAAGCACAGGGAAATATCTGCTTCTAAATCCAAAACGCAGCTATCTAACAGAACGGTTGTCAATGTGTGCACTCAACTTCCAGAGTTAAACCCGTGTGTGGATTCAGCAGTCTGCAAACACTTTCTCTGCAGAGTCCCAAAACAGGCGTTTTCAGCCCATTACCGGCATATGGAAGAAACAGCAGTAAGCACAGGGAAATATCTGCTTCTAAATCCAAAACGCAGCTATCTAACAGAACGGTTGTCAATGTGTGCACTCAACTTCCAGAGTTAAACCCGTGTGTGGATTCAGCAGTCTGCAAACACTTTCTCTGCAGAGTCCCAAAACAGGCGTTTTCAGCCCATTCCCGGCATACGGAAGAAACAGCAGTAAGCACAGGGAAATATCTGCTTCTAAATCCAAAACGCAGCTATCTAACAGAACGGTTGTCAATGTGTGCACTCAACTTCCAGAGTTAAACCGGTGTGTGGATTCAGCAGTCTGCAAACACTTTCTCTGCAGAGTCCCCAAACAGGCGTTTTCAGCCCATTACCGGCATATGGAAGAAACAGCAGTAAGCACAGGGAAATATCTGCTTCTAAATCCAAAACGCAGCTATCTAACAGAACGGTTGTCAATGTGTGCACTCAACTTCCAGAGTTAAACCCGTGTGTGGATTCAGCAGTCTGCAAACACTTTCTCTGCAGAGTCCCAAAACAGGCGTTTTCAGCCCATTACCGGCATATGGAAGAAACAGCAGTAAGCACAGGGAAATATCTGCTTCTAAATCCAAAACGCAGCTATCTAACAGAACGGTTGTCAATGTGTGCACTCAACTTCCAGAGTTAAACCGGTGTGTGGATTCAGCAGTCTGCAAACACTTTCTCTGCAGAGTCACAAAACAGGCGTTTTCAGCCCATTACCGGCATATGGAAGAAACAGCAGTAAGCACAGGGAAATATCTGCTTCTAAATCCAAAACGCAGCTATCTAACAGAACGGTTGTCAATGTGTGCACTCAACTTCCAGAGTTAAACCCTTGTGTGGATTCAGCAGTCTGCAAACACTTTCTCTGCAGAGTCCCAAAACAGGCGTTTTCAGCCCATTACCGGCATATGGAAGAAACAGCAGTAAGCACAGGGAAATATCTGCTTCTAAATCCAAAACGCAGCTATCTAACAGAACGGTTGTCAATGTGTGCACTCAACTTCCAGAGTTAAACCCGTGTGTGGATTCAGCAGTCTGCAAACACTTTCTCTGCAGAGTCCCCAAACAGGCGTTTTCAGCCCATTACCGGCATATGGAAGAAACAGCAGTAAGCACAGGGAAATATCTGCTTCTAAATCCAAAACGCAGCTATCTAACAGAACGGTTGTCAATGTGTGCACTCAACTTCCAGAGTTAAACCCGTGTGTGGATTCAGCAGTCTGCAAACACTTTCTCTGCAGAGTCCCAAAACAGGCGTTTTCAGCCCATTACCGGCATATGGAAGAAACAGCAGTAAGCACAGGGAAATATCTGCTTCTAAATCCAAAACGCAGCTATCTAACAGAACGGTTGTCAATGTGTGCACTCAACTTCCAGAGTTAAACCCGTGTGTGGATTCAGCAGTCTGCAAACACTTTCTCTGCAGAGTCCCAAAACAGGCGTTTTCAGCCCATTACCGGCATATGGAAGAAACAGCAGTAAGCACAGGGAAATATCTGCTTCTAAATCCAAAACGCAGCTATCTAACAGAACGGTTGTCAATGTGTGCACTCAACTTCCAGAGTTAAACCCGTGTGTGGATTCAGCAGTCTGCAAACACTTTCTCTGCAGAGTCCCCAAACAGGCGTTTTCAGCCCATTACCGGCATATGGAAGAAACAGCAGTAAGCACAGGGAAATATCTGCTTCTAAATCCAAAACGCAGCTATCTAACAGAACGGTTGTCAATGTGTGCACTCAACTTCCAGAGTTAAACCCGTGTGTGGATTCAGCAGTCTGCAAACACTTTCTCTGCAGAGTCCCAAAACAGGCGTTTTCAGCCCATTACCGGCATATGGAAGAAACAGCAGTAAGCACAGGGAAATATCTGCTTCTAAATCCAAAACGCAGCTATCTAACAGAACGGTTGTCAATGTGTGCACTCAACTTCCAGAGTTAAACCCGTGTGTGGATTCAGCAGTCTGCAAACACTTTCTCTGCAGAGTCCCAAAACAGGCGTTTTCAGCCCATTACCGGCATATGGAAGAAACAGCAGTAAGCACAGGGAAATATCTGCTTCTAAATCCAAAACGCAGCTATCTAACAGAACGGTTGTCAATGTGTGCACTCAACTTCCAGAGTTAAACCCGTGTGTGGATTCAGCAGTCTGCAAACACTTTCTCTGCAGAGTCCCAAAGCAGGCGTTTTCAGCCCATTACCGGCATATGGAAGAAACAGCAGTAAGCACAGGGAAATATCTGCTTCTAAATCCAAAACGCAGCTATCTAACAGAACGGTTGTCAATGTGTGCACTCAACTTCCAGAGTTAAACCCGTGTGTGGATTCAGCAGTCTGCAAACACTTCCTCTGCAGAGTCCCCAAACAGGCGTTTTCAGCCCATTACCGGCATATGGAAGAAACAGCAGTAAGCACAGGGAAATATCTGCTTCTAAATCCAAAACGCAGCTATCTAACAGAACGGTTGTCAATGTGTGCACTCAACTTCCAGAGTTAAACCCGTGTGTGGATTCAGCAGTCTGCAAACACTTTCTCTGCAGAGTCCCAAAACAGGCGTTTTCAGCCCATTACCGGCATATGGAAGAAACAGCAGTAAGCACAGGGAAATATCTGCTTCTAAATCCAAAACGCAGCTATCTAACAGAACGGTTGTCAATGTGTGCACTCAACTTCCAGAGTTAAACCCGTGTGTGGATTCAGCAGTCTGCAAACACTTTCTCTGCAGAGTCCCAAAGCAGGCGTTTTCAGCCCATTACCGGCATATGGAAGAAACAGCAGTAAGCACAGGGAAATATCTGCTTCTAAATCCAAAACGCAGCTATCTAACAGAACGGTTGTCAATGTGTGCACTCAACTTCCAGAGTTAAACCCGTGTGTGGATTCAGCAGTCTGCAAACACTTTCTCTGCAGAGTCCCAAAACAGGCGTTTTCAGCCCATTACCGGCATATGGAAGAAACAGCAGTAAGCACAGGGAAATATCTGCTTCTAAATCCAAAACGCAGCTATCTAACAGAACGGTTGTCAATGTGTGCACTCAACTTCCAGAGTTAAACCCGTGTGTGGATTCAGCAGTCTGCAAACACTTTCTCTGCAGAGTCCCAAAACAGGCGTTTTCAGCCCTTTACCGGCCTATGGAAGAAACAGCAGTAAGCACAGGGAAATATCTGCTTCTAAATCCAAAACGCAGCTATCTAACAGAACGGTTGTTAATGTGTGCACTCAACTTCCAGAGTTAAACCCGTGTGTGGATTCAGCAGTCTGCAAACACTTTCTCTGCAGAGTCCCAAAGCAGGCGTTTTCAGCCCATTACCGGCATATGGAAGAAACAGCAGTAAGCACAGGGAAATATCTGCTTCTAAATCCAAAACGCAGCTATCTAACAGAACGGTTGTCAATGTGTGCACTCAACTTCCAGAGTTAAACCCGTGTGTGGATTCAGCAGTCTGCAAACACTTTCTCTGCAGAGTCCCAAAACAGGCGTTTTCAGCCCATTACCGGCATATGGAAGAAACAGCAGTAAGCACAGGGAAATATCTGCTTCTAAATCCAAAACGCAGCTATCTAACAGAACGGTTGTCAATGTGTGCACTCAACTTCCAGAGTTAAACCCGTGTGTGGATTCAGCAGTCTGCAAACACTTTCTCTGCAGTGTCCCAAAACAGGCGTTTTCAACCCATTACCGGCATATGGAAGAAACAGCAGTAAGCACAGGGAAATATCTGCTTCTAAATCCAAAACGCAGCTATCTAACAGAACGGTTGTCAATGTGTGCACTCAACTTCCAGAGTTAAACCCGTGTGTGGATTCAGCAGTCTGCAAACACTTTCTCTGCAGAGTCCCAAAACAGGCGTTTTCAGCCCATTACCGGCATATGGAAGAAACAGCAGTAAGCACAGGGAAATATCTGCTTCTAAATCCAAAACGCAGCTATCTAACAGAACGGTTGTCAATGTGTGCACTCAACTTCCAGAGTTAAACCCGTGTGTGGATTCAGCAGTCTGCAAACACTTTCTCTGCAGAGTCCCAAAGCAGGCGTTTTCAACCCATTACCGGCATATGGAAGAAACAGCAGTAAGCACAGGGAAATATCTGCTTCTAAATCCAAAACGCAGCTATCTAACAGAACGGTTGTCAATGTGTGCACTCAACTTCCAGAGTTAAACCCGTGTGTGGATTCAGCAGTCTGCAAACACTTTCTCTGCAGAGTCCCAAAACAGGCGTTTTCAGCCCATTACCGGCATATGGAAGAAACAGCAGTAAGCACAGGGAAATATCTGCTTCTAAATCCAAAACGCAGCTATCTAACAGAACGGTTGTCAATGTGTGCACTCAACTTCCAGAGTTAAACCCGTGTGTGGATTCAGCAGTCTGCAAACACTTTCTCTGCAGAGTCCCAAAGCAGGCGTTTTCAGCCCATTACCGGCATATGGAAGAAACAGCAGTAAGCACAGGGAAATATCTGCTTCTAAATCCAAAACGCAGCTATCTAACAGAACGGTTGTCAATGTGTGCACTCAACTTCCAGAGTTAAACCCGTGTGTGGATTCGGCAGTCTGCAAACACTTTCTCTGCAGAGTCCCAAAACAGGCGTTTTCAGCCCATTACCGGCATATGGAAGAAACAGCAGTAAGCACAGGGAAATATCTGCTTCTAAATCCAAAACGCAGCTATCTAACAGAACGGTTGTCAATGTGTGCACTCAACTTCCAGAGTTAAACCCGTGTGTGGATTCAGCAGTCTGCAAACACTTTCTCTGCAGAGTCCCAAAGCAGGCGTTTTCAGCCCATTACCGGCATATGGAAGAAACAGCAGTAAGCACAGGGAAATATCTGCTTCTAAATCCAAAACGCAGCTATCTAACAGAACGGTTGTCAATGTGTGCACTCAACTTCCAGAGTTAAACCCGTGTGTGGATTCAGCAGTCTGCAAACACTTTCTCTGCAGAGTCCCAAAACAGGCGTTTTCAGCCCATTACCGGCATATGGAAGAAACAGCAGTAAGCACAGGGAAATATCTGCTTCTAAATCCAAAACGCAGCTATCTAACAGAACGGTTGTCAATGTGTGCACTCAACTTCCAGAGTTAAACCCGTGTGTGGATTCAGCAGTCTGCAAACACTTTCTCTGCAGAGTCCCAAAGCAGGCGTTTTCAGCCCATTACCGGCATATGGAAGAAACAGCAGTAAGCACAGGGAAATATCTGCTTCTAAATCCAAAACGCAGCTATCTAACACAACGGTTGTCAATGTGTGCACTCAACTTCCAGAGTTAAACCCGTGTGTGGATTCAGCAGTCTGCAAACACTTTCTGTGCAGAGTCCCAAAACAGGCGTTTTCAGCCCATTACCGGCATAAGGAAGAAACAGCAGTAAGCACAGGGAAATATCTGCTTCTAAATCCAAAACGCAGCTATCTAACACAACGGTTGTCAATGTGTGCACTCAACTTCCAGAGTTAAACCCGTGTGTGGATTCAGCAGTCTGCAAACACTTTCTCTGCAGAGTCCCAAAACAGGCGTTTTCAACCCATTACCGGCATATGGAAGAAACAGCAGTAAGCACAGGGAAATATCTGCTTCTAAATCCAAAACGCAGCTATCTAACAGAACGGTTGTCAATGTGTGCACTCAACTTCCAGAGTTAAACCCGTGTGTGGATTCAGCAGTCTGCAAACACTTTCTCTGCAGAGTCCCAAAACAGGCGTTTTCAGCCCATTACCGGCATATGGAAGAAACAGCATTAAGCACAGGGAAATATCTGCTTCTAAATCCAAAACGCAGCTATCCAACAGAACGGTTTTCAATGTGTGCACTCAACTTCCAGAGTTAAACCCGTGTGTGGATTCAGCAGTCTGCAAACACTTTCTCTGCAGAGCCCCAAAACAGGCGTTTTCAGCCCATTACCGGCATATGGAAGAAACAGCAGTAAGCACAGGGAAATATCTGCTTCTAAATCCAAAACGCAGCTATCTAACAGAACGGTTGTCAATGTGTGCACTCAACTTCCAGAGTTAAACCCGTGTGTGGATTCAGCAGTCTGCAAACACTTTCTCTGCAGAGTCCCAAAACAGGCGTTTTCAGCCCATTACCGGCATATGGAAGAAACAGCAGTAAGCACAGGGAAATATCTGCTTCTAAATCCAAAACGCAGCTATCTAACAGAACGGTTGTCAATGTGTGCACTCAACTTCCAGAGTTAAACCCGTGTGTGGATTCAGCAGTCTGCAAACACTTTCTCTGCAGAGTCCCAAAACAGGCGTTCTCAACCCATTACCGGCATATGGAAGAAACAGCAGTAAGCACAGGGAAATATCTGCTTCTAAATCCAAAACGCAGCTATCTAACAGAACGGTTGTCAATGTGTGCACTCAACTTCCAGAGTTAAACCCGTGTGTGGATTCAGCAGTCTGCAAACACTTTCTCTGCAGAGTCCCAAAACATTCGTTTTCAGCCCATTACCGGCATATGGAAGAAACAGCAGTAAGCACAGGGAAATATCTGCTTCTAAATCCAAAACGCAGCTATCTAACAGAACGGTTGTCAATGTGTGCACTCAACTTCCAGAGTTAAACCCGTGTGTGGATTCAGCAGTCTGCAAACACTTTCTCTGCAGAGTCCCAAAACAGGCGTTTTCAGCCCATTACCGGCATATGGAAGAAACAGCAGTAAGCACAGGGAAATATCTGCTTCTAAATCCAAAACGCAGCTATCTAACAGAACGGTTGTCAATGTGTGCACTCAACTTCCAGAGTTAAACCCGTGTGTGGATTCAGCAGTCTGCAAACACTTTCTCTGCAGAGTCCCAAAACAGGCGTTTTCAGCCCATTACCGGCATATGGAAGAAACAGCAGTAAGCACAGGGAAATATCTGCTTCTAAATCCAAAACGCAGCTATCTAACACAACGGTTGTCAATGTGTGCACTCAACTTCCAGAGTTAAACCCGTGTGTGGATTCAGCAGTCTGCAAACACTTTCTGTGCAGAGTCCCAAAACAGGCGTTTTCAGCCCATTACCGGCATATGGAAGAAACAGCAGTAAGCACAGGGAAATATCTGCTTCTAAATCCAAAACGCAGCTATCTAACAGAACGGTTGTCAATGTGTGCACTCAACTTCCAGAGTTAAACCCGTGTGTGGATTCAGCAGTCTGCAAACACTTTCTCTGCAGAGTCCCAAAGCAGGTGTTTTCAGCCCATTACCGGCATATGGAAGAAACAGCAGTAAGCACAGGGAAATATCTGCTTCTAAATCCAAAACGCAGCTATCTAACAGAACGGTTGTCAATGTGTGCACTCAACTTCCAGAGTTAAACCCGTGTGTGGATTCAGCAGTCTGCAAACACTTTCTCTGCAGAGTCCCAAAACAGGCGTTTTCAGCCCATTACCGGCATATGGAAGAAACAGCAGTAAGCACAGGGAAATATCTGCTTCTAAATCCAAAACGCAGCTATCTAACAGAACGGTTGTCAATGTGTGCACTCAACTTCCAGAGTTAAACCCGTGTGTGGATTCAGCAGTCTGCAAACACTTTCTCTGCAGAGTCCCAAAGCAGGCGTTTTCAACCCATTACCGGCATATGGAAGAAACAGCAGTAAGCACAGGGAAATATCTGCTTCTAAATCCAAAACGCAGCTATCTAACAGAACGGTTGTCAATGTGTGCACTCAACTTCCAGAGTTAAACCCGTGTGTGGATTCAGCAGTCTGCAAACACTTTCTCTGCAGAGTCCCAAAACAGGCGTTTTCAGCCCATTACCGGCATATGGAAGAAACAGCAGTAAGCACAGGGAAATATCTGCTTCTAAATCCAAAACGCAGCTATCTAACAGAACGGTTGTCAATGTGTGCACTCAACTTCCAGAGTTAAACCCGTGTGTGGATTCAGCAGTCTGCAAACACTTTCTCTGCAGAGTCCCAAAGCAGGCGTTTTCAGCCCATTACCGGCATATGGAAGAAACAGCAGTAAGCACAGGGAAATATCTGCTTCTAAATCCAAAACGCAGCTATCTAACAGAACGGTTGTCAATGTGTGCACTCAACTTCCAGAGTTAAACCCGTGTGTGGATTCAGCAGTCTGCAAACACTTTCTCTGCAGAGTCCCAAAACAGGCGTTTTCAGCCCATTACCGGCATATGGAAGAAACAGCAGTAAGCACAGGGAAATATCTGCTTCTAAATCCAAAACGCAGCTATCTAACAGAACGGTTGTCAATGTGTGCACTCAACTTCCAGAGTTAAACCCGTGTGTGGATTCAGCAGTCTGCAAACACTTTCTCTGCAGAGTCCCAAAGCAGGCGTTTTCAGGCCATTACCGGCATATGGAAGAAACAGCAGTAAGCACAGGGAAATATCTGCTTCTAAATCCAAAACGCAGCTATCTAACACAACGGTTGTCAATGTGTGCACTCAACTTCCAGAGTTAAACCCGTGTGTGGATTCAGCAGTCTGCAAACACTTTCTCTGCAGAGTCCCAAAACAGGCGTTTTCAGCCCATTACCGGCATATGGAAGAAACAGCAGTAAGCACAGGGAAATATCTGCTTCTAAATCCAAAACGCAGCTATCTAACAGAACGGTTGTCAATGTGTGCACTCAACTTCCAGAGTTAAAACCGTGTGTGGATTCAGCAGTCTGCAAACACTTTCTCTGCAGAGTCCCAAAACAGGCGTTTTCAGCCCATTACCGGCATATGGAAGAAACAGCAGTAAGCACAGGGAAATATCTGCTTCTAAATCCAAAACGCAGCTATCTAACAGAACGGTTGTCAATGTGTGCACTCAACTTCCAGAGTTAAACCCGTGTGTGGATTCAGCAGTCTGCAAACACTTTCTGTGCAGAGTCCCAAAACAGGCGTTTTCAGCCCATTACCGGCATATGGAAGAAACAGCAGTAAGCACAGGGAAATATCTGCTTCTAAATCCAAAACGCAGCTATCTAACAGAACGGTCGGTTGTCAATGTGTGCACTCAACTTCCAGAGTTAAACCCGTGTGTGGATTCAGCAGTCTGCAAACACTTTCTCTGCAGAGTCCCAAAACAGGCGTTTTCAGCCCATTACCGGCATATGGAAGAAACAGCAGTAAGCACAGGGAAATATCTGCTTCTAAATCCAAAACGCAGCTATCTAACAGAACGGTTG